>NC_090233.1:53857841-53930341 GCF_024489055.1 Chanodichthys erythropterus
GCATTTATCTGCCGTGATTATGCCAGTATTTGATTCAGTCGACACAAAGGGCAAGACCTCGCAGACTAATTAAGATGCAATCTAACGACCCACAATGCTTTGCTCGCGCCGGCCCACCTGCTTACACGACCGTCATCTCGCAGGAGGCCGTCCTGCGTCTCTCGCTAATCAGAGAGCTATTTTTGTTGTCATTGGTCTGCTAATTGGCCGTGCGGACGGGTCGTAATCTGTCAGTCAACGCTTACGCCGAGCCTCATTAGGAGCCGAGCGGCAGAGCCGCGGGACGCCGCTGTATGCAAACTAATTGAACAGGAAGTCAACAAACCCACTGAAGGCAATCAGACAACGGATTCTGTCGATTGTAATGGACAGTGGGCTGATCGAGCGGCTGAAAACAGACAAATGCCACTGGTTAGCTGGAGTTTGGTAAAGTGCCCTATTATGCTATTTTAAAGCTCCTAATGTTGTTTTAGAGTCTCCTACAGCAGGTTCACATTCATCTAATGACAAAAAAACACTTTATTTTCTCATAATATCCACTGCAGCATCAGCTCTTTTCTCTCAGTGTCTGAAACGCTTCGTTCGAAGATTCGTTCTCTCTAAACCCCGCCTTTCTGAGAGCTGCTCTGCTCTGATTGGTCAGAAACCAAACGCTCATTAGCATATCTGAATCTCAGCTCTTGATTCACAGTGATACGAACAGTAATCATTTAATGTTTTACTGTATTGCTTTGGTCTTCTCGACATGAACGACACGAACCAAACTCTTCCAGTCTCAGACACAACTACAGTGATTGAGGGCGGGGCCAAGAGACGCTGTTCACCGGCAGCCAATGGGCTGGCATTATGCAAATTAGTTACAAACGGACGTGAGACTGAATCACTGACGACTCGTTTCAGCAGTTCAGAGTCGATTCTCATATTAAGATATTATAAAAATTAATGTGTGTAGTGAAAAATGCTTGACTTGTCATAATGAGCCCAGAAAACTCAAATCTGCCACTGAAAATGAAATAAAGCGAATGAAAGGTTATGTAATCGGCTGATCCTGCGTTTCCTGCTAAACGTCACAGATTTGTTCTAAACGAGGTTCTCTGAGTTTCTGTACGGCCTCATTACGGCATCGTTGCCCAGAGTAAAACAAAGCACAAAGCAATTCTTCATTACAAGATACAAAATGATGAATGCGAGGTCATTGAGCGTGATGGAAACATATTGTCTGGCTTTTCTTAACAATAAGGCAGCACAAACTGGAGCGCCGGCCCACGCTAACAACACGCATGGCATGAGGAAATGGGTCATACGGAGCCACAAAAGAGGAAAAGAGTGCTTTCAGACATCAAGACGACCAGCGCTGATGGGAGAAACAGACAGAGCAGCACTCCAACATGCATCATGAAGCACAGCGGGTCTGCAAGTCAAAACACACAGTAATTGGGCCAAACAGAGAGAGAGAGAGAGAGAGAGAAACACACACAGTAGTGTGATCTACACCGCTGGATACAGATG
Organism: Chanodichthys erythropterus; assembly: GCF_024489055.1. Taxonomy (NCBI): domain Eukaryota; kingdom Metazoa; phylum Chordata; class Actinopteri; order Cypriniformes; family Xenocyprididae; genus Chanodichthys; species Chanodichthys erythropterus. The sequence continues at coordinate 53,859,351 of NC_090233.1, forward strand.
CATTATCAAGGGTCTCAGATGAGTCTCTTCAGAACATCATGCTGAATGCAATCAATAAAATCATGCAACTGACCATATATGCATGCATAGTTTAGACAGTAATGATATCAACCTTAAAGCGGTCCTTGATTATGATTTGACTTTTTTAACTTTAGTGTGTAATGTTGCTGTTTGATCATAAACAACATCTGTTCAATGCAAAGAGAGATATTTTCTTTTACAGTAATCGATTAAGGACTACAACAAATGGCTGGTAGGGACTACAATGAGCTTCTTCCTGTGTTGGTGACATCACAAACCCTAAAATTTACATAAACCCCGCCCCCGAGAACACACAACAAAGGGGGCGGGGCCATGTTGGGCTGCTTTAGAGAAGAGGAAGAGTTGTTGTAGTCGAGTGTTGTTGTCATGCCGTCATTTTACGCCGGACTGCTTCACAAACGAGGGTCAATTCAACACAAAAGATGAACATGACGGCACATGCTAGTGGATGAGTTGAATCAACTCCACAGCAACTACATCAATTTATCCACTAACCATTCAGAAACGTCTAAAAGTTGTAACTTCTTCCTGAGTCTCTCCATCAGTGTCGACTCCGGTTTGAACAATGTAAGGCTGAACACTTTCCTCATTTTGGCTGCGTGAGATTCTCCAGCTTTGTTGTTGTTGAGCTGTTAAAGCTCCGCCCTCTTCTGGAGCAGCAGCTCATTTGCATTTAAAGGGACACACACAAAAACGGCGTGTTTTTGCTCACACCCAAATGCTCATATATGTTATAATGGATTATACTCTCTAAAGGCATAAGCATGGATATTATTATGTATGAAATGTTATAATGTTGAAGGCCAGATATAATGTTTTCATGCACTGGTCAGTTTTGTGGTCTTTTTTGCTTCCATAACAGTCTTCTTTCAGACTAGTGGAAGGCAAACATCCAAAACAGACATTTAAGTGTTTATTTGCATCTGTAGATTTCATTATCAATCCATATCTTTGTATTTGGGTCCATTATGACCCAGAAGGGGCACATATAATTAAAAAAAAAAATCCATAGTTTTAGTATGAAGACTTTGTAAGCTTGTCAAGACTTTCAAAATACACATTTATTTTTGTCTGATTTTTTAAAGAGACATAACTATATAAACTAAATTTTGACCCGAAAGTGAACTGTGGCTTTACAGATTAAATGAATTAATAAAAAGGGGATAAATGAAGTAATAGCATGGTAAAAACATGGTAACATTATATTTTTTAATGCATTAGAAGGGCTAAAGGCAGTGAGTTTGAGTCAGAAAACTCTGATTTATGGAGTGATAAAGAGAGAAATCCAAAATGCACTCTAATATAAACTCTATGTCAACACAATCAAACTAGAATTTTGAACCAGGCTTTATTCAATGCATGCAAATTAGTGCATATATAATTAGCCCCTATTTGCATATTTAAACATTGTTAAAGCAGTATATTCACTGTGCTGTCTTGCCTTAAAAGATAATGCATTATAATGTGTATGATAATCCTTAAAGAAGAGCTTGATAATGAATTCAGAAAACACTTATGATGCATTATAAATACAGGCTTCATTCGATCGACTCTCAGTATCGTCACGCTGCAGGATCTTGCATTTTAATACACAAAGAGTTTTGGGGACTGATATAAAATTTTGATATTGCGAGCGCAGGAGAGATGCGAAAGCATCAGATCGCTCTAACGCTTCAATCAGCAATTCTGAGCAGCTTGGGAACTGAAAGAATAAGAGATTAATGCTTACGCCCAGAAAATATGATTAATTAGAAGTGTGTAAGGTGTGTGTGAACATGCACGTGAGTGTGTGAGTGTGTGTTTGGACACACTATAATCTCTCTGACTCACTCGATTCTTCCAGCGATGATCTTAATGAATCCTGATATCAGATCATCAGTCGACCAGGACAGAACATGATTTAAATCAGACTTTCTCAAAACATCAAATACTGTAACTGAGGATCTCCTGCTGCGTCTTCATTACGATTAGAGACGGTCATGATGGACGACTAATTAACTTTTAACACACCATGTCAAGATAAAAAGTCAAGTCTAACTTCTCGAAACATCGCATCTTATGTAAATGTGTAAGAAATGAGTCTGATTCGGGTCCAGTGAAACCAGAGATACATACAGAGGTTACTAAATAATACATTTAAATAATAAAAATATTATAATTATTATTATTTAAAATATTATTTAATATTTAAATACAATATTACACTCTAAAAAATGCTGGGTTAAAAACAAGCCAAGTTGGGTTGAAAATGGACAAACCCAGCGATTGGGTTGTTTTAACCCAACTGTTGGGTTAAATGTTTGCCCAACCTGCTGGGTAGTTTTATTTAGCTCAACTATTGTTTAAAAAGTACAGTATTGCTTACTTAAAATGAACCCAAAATATCTTGAAAATTAACATTTATTAATATGTTTAATAAATGAACATTTTAATTTCATTTTAGATTCATTTTAAGTCAGCCATATAGTCATTGTCAAACAATAGTTGGGTTAAATAAAACTACCCAGCAGGTTGGGCAAACATTTAACCCAACAGTTGGGTTAAAACAACCCAATTGCTGGGTTTGTCCATTTTCAACCCAACTTGGCTTGTTTTTAACCCAGCATTTTTTTAGTGTAACAAAAATAATCTTAAATAATCTAAAAATATATTACTTGACATTATTGATAATATATGAATATTTTATATTCATTAATTATTTTATATAATATTATTATTATTACATTTAATATTATATAATTTTATCTATATTTTATTATTAAAATAATATTTTATATAATTTAATATTTAATATAACTAATCAGATTAATATACTATTTGATAATATATTAAATATATTTATTATTATTATTAATTTACATATTAAATATTTATATATGTATTTATTATTTAATATTACATTATTTTTATGATTAATATTATTTTATATATTATATTTCAAAAGTATTATATATATAATATATATATATATATATATATATATATATAAAATATCTATAAAATATATATATATATATATATATATATATATATATATATATATATATATATATATATATATATATATGTTTTACAATTATTTATAATTATTATAATAATATTATTAAATATCAAATATTTTATTATTATTGTTAATGTTATTTGGTATTTTTAATTGAATATTATTTTATATATAATATTTCATAATTATTTATAATATTTAATATTATTCATAATAATGATATTATTAAAAATATTATTAAATATCATTATTATTTCATACTGAGATTATTCAAATAATCCTGCTGCCAAATTGAACGCTCACATCCTAATAAAGCCAACAAAGATCAGATCCCGCTCTGACCTGACAGTAAAGCACAGACGTCACATTATCAATTCATAAAACAAACGAGTTAATGAATCGTGATTCAGGAGAGCAAGCACAGCATAAGGAAGGAGCGCAGCGCCCGCTGTGACGCCGCTGTAGGTGAGAGCGCCGCGCCGCGCCGCAGGTCAACATGTTTTGATGGACACATCAAAGCCCAGATCTGCTGAAGCACAGCAACCAGTTTCAATGTGAATCCAGACACCAAACATCCACAAAGCATCAGGAGCTTCATCTGAACAAAGACACAGACGCTGAGGAAAAGAGAATAAGGAAGAAGAGACGGGAGAGACTGTAATTACTCCCGGCCCGTGCCGGATAAAAGCCTCCCGCTCCTCTCCTCCATCACATCCGCTCTCATCAGAGCAGCTCTGAAATATTCATGTGGAGTGGATGATGGAGGAGGCCGACGCTCCGTCCGTCCGTCTGTCTGCATCACCTTCAAAGACACCGCAGGGAGAGAGAGAGAAACAGCCGTGTCCACCGTCGCTTTGAGGATGAAGCAGCATGACAAAACTATTCCCTGTGATTCACCTGTGAGTAAATACGCTTACAGTTACGCCTATAGTTAGTGATGATGGTAAATGTGATTTCGCTCAACTGGAACAGCAGCATTAGGGCTTATTTCAGGCCCGTCTGCATCACAGCGCTATTAGACGCTGAGTAATATAATATATCTGAAATAAGCCCAGATGAACGTCATTTAACTGCTCGGCTTCTAAAAAGCAATAATACGTTCCTCCACAGACAGGAAATTACACAGACGCTCCTGTGGAGATCAACGTCACGCCGCAAAACTCAATTCTAACACTTCTGAATCTGCTTTTTATAAACTCACACAAGCCAAAATGCTTCTGACCAAAGGAACATACAGCAAATACAATATAAGAAAATAAGTCTTAATCACAATTCTTAACGGGCCCCTTTCACAAGATGTAATATCAGTCTCTGGTGTCTCCAGAATGAAGTTTCAGCTCAAAATCCCCCACAGATCATTTATTATAGCTTGTCAAATTTGCCTCTATTTGGGTGTGAGCAAAAACACGCCGTTTTTGTGTGTGTCCCTTTAAATGCTAATGAGCTGCTGCTCCAGAAGAGGGCGGAGCTTTAACAGCTCAACAACAACAAAGCTGGAGAATCTCACGCAGCCAAAATGAGGAAAGTGTTCAGACTTACATTGTTCAAACTGATGGAGAGACTCAGGAAGAAGTTACAACTTTTAGACGTTTCTGAATGGTTAGTGGATAAATTGATGTAGTTGCTGTGGAGTTGATTCAACTCATCCACTAGCATGTGCCGTCATGTTCATCTTTTGAGTAAATCCAGTGCTCGTTTGGCATAAAATGACGGCATGACAACAACACTCGATTACAACAACTCTTCCTCTTCTCTAAAGCAGACCAACATGGCCCCGCCCCCTTTGTGATGTGTTCTCGGGGGCGGGGTTTATGTAAATTTTAGGGTTAATGACCAGGAAGAAGCTCGTTGTAGTCCTTAAAAACTGTTTTCAGCCTCAGATTTGCATTTACTCATTTGGAGTGTAATCTGTAACGCTCATTAAACCACAAACACCCCACATCATCTGCCTGTTTAATGAGCGTTAGCCAGCACCGACGAGGGCTGATGGGAGTTCAGTCTAAAGTCACGTGATCACAGCGCCGGTCATGTGACTGATCTGTGGCGTGTCACCTCCTGAACTCCATGTGTTCATTAAACACGTCAGCGGCGCTCATTTCATTTCACAGACTTATGGTTAGGAAGCGTCTGGGGAGCGTTTGTGATGGTAACTGGATTACAGCGCAGCGTAGGTGGAGCGGCGCGTGTGACACGCGTGTAATCTGATTTAGCTGAGCCTCCAGCCCGAGAGAACGAACGAGGGGCTCGTCCTCGTAAAGCTCCTCGAGGTCAAGGTCAGGAGCCCTGAATGATCCTGTCATCACTGATGCTGGTCAAACCCACATGATGAAACAACACTGCAGAAATGAGGAGACATTGAGTTTGGACAGACTGTATCATGCATGTTTTCTTATTGCACTGGCAGATTTATTCACTTGTTTATAACTTATTTTAATCGTAATATCTCATGCAGTGTTGCCTCTCAGGTATCTTCCTTCAGGAATTTGTTAGGAAGCCATTTTTGCAGATTCTTTTGCTTGTTTTGAACTCAGACTTTTCACAGTGTCCTAACCAGATATGATGCGACAAGACTCCAGTGACAAGCAGCTGGTCTGCCCACAGCCTAATCAATCACGAAAAACAGCCAATCAGAAGAGTGTGTGGGCGGAGTCTCACTGCACGTGCAACCAAATCAATCAAAAATCACAGCCAATCAGAAGAGAAAAAAGACAAAGTCATTTTTTTCCAGATACTTTCACGTTCACGTTGTGTTCGGGTCATTTTGACCCGGAGAGGATTTTCTTGTACCCAAAAATGCTAGTTAATGTCATCGCACTGGACTAAGATTTACTGACTTTTCTCACGCAGAGTCTAACAACTTCCCAAATTTTTTTGATAATTTTTGTAATTTTTTGTGTTTTGTTTTCTACATTGTAAGACTTGTGGCGTTCCCAGTCAGCAATGACCAGCCTACAAAAAAATAGCTTATAAATCTCTCATAATTATCACCAAATATTGGATTCAATCTTTTTGTCAACTTGTTTTCTTCAGGTTTTGTTTATTTTTGAAACGCAGAAGAAAAGCAGAACATTTGTTTTGAAATGTTTTTATTTTGTTTTTATTTATTTATTACAAAAATTGCAGAGTGTCACACTTGTGTTCCTGGTCAAAAATGACCGGCCTACAAAAATAGCTTATAAATCACTCGTTCTGCTATCACCAAATATTGGATTCAATCTTTTTGTCAACATGTTTTGTTTAAATTAGGACAGGTTTTGTATTCATTTTTGAAACTGACTGATTGTAGACCTCATTGATCTGAGCTTACATTGGTCTGAAATGACCGCCCATTGAAAATGAATGTGAGAGTCAAAAATCAGAGAAACAATTAGTGTCCAGGAGCGTGTTCATCATGTTTGTGTTCACATATATACATGTGGGCAAGCAAAAGTAAAGGCCTCGGACTTGTGCATATGTGGATATGTGCATACTCGTGCATCCACACACATATACACACATGTTCATGTACACAAATAAGCATTTTGAGTATTACAGGCTTTCTTTTGCACAGACATGAACTTCATCCTCAGATCAGTCAGTTTCAAAAATGAATACAAAACCTGTCCTAATTTACAGAAAACAAGTTGACAAAAAGATTAAATCCAATATTTGCATAAAAAATATTGTAATGTGTGATTTATAAGTTATTTTTGAGGGCCGGTCATTTTTGACCAGGAACGCCTAAAGTGTGACTTTGTGCCATTTTGTAATAAATAAAAACAAAATAAAAGCATTTCACAACCCATTTCCTGTTTAAACTACTAGTGTGATAAACAGTGTGATTTTTTTCATATTTTATGTAAATTTTCCACAAATAATGTTTTTTTTTTAACTGAAAAACTGAGGTACATGAGCTCAGATCAATGAGGCCTACGGTCGATCCGTTCCAGAAATAAACACAAAACCTGTCCTAATTGAAAGAAATCAAGCTGACAAAAAGATTGAATCCAATATTTGGTGATAAGGTAGCACAACGAGAGATTTAGAAGCTATTTTTTGCAGGCCGGGAACGCCACGAGTGTGATAGGGTTTTCAACAGCACAAGAGTTAAAGGTGCCCTAGAACCAGTTTTCACAAGATGTAATATAAGTCTAAGGTGTCTCCTGAATGTGTCTGTGAAGTTTCAGCTCAAAATACCCCATAGATTTTTTTAAATACATTTTTTTTAACTGCCTTTTTTGGGGCATCATTAACTATACACTGATTCAGGCTGCGGCCCCTTTAAATGCTCGTGCTCCCCACCCCCCCGAGCTCTCGACTATAATACAGTGCATTTACAAAGTTCACACAGCTAATATAACCCTCAAATGGATCTTTACAAGATGTTCGTCATGTATGCTGCATGCATGCGTCGGATCATGTGAGTAAAGTATTTATTTGGGTGTTTACATTTGATTCTGAATGAGTTTGATAGCGCTCCGTGGCTAAAGCTAACATTACACACTGTTGGAGAGATTTATAAAGAATGAAGTTGTGTTTATGAATTATACAGACTGCAAGTGTTTAATAATGAAAATAGCGACGGCTCTTGTCTCCGTGAATACAGTAAGAAACGATGGTAACTTTAACCACATTTAACAGTACATTAGCAACATGCTAACGAAACATTTAGAAAGACAATTTACAAATATCACTAAAAATATCATGATATCATGGATCATGTCCGTTATTATTGCTCCATCTGCCATTTTTCACTATTGTTCTTGCTTGATTACCTAGTCTGATGATTCAGCTGTGCACAGATCCAGACGTTAATACTGGCTGCCCTTGTGTAATGCCTTGAACATGAGCTGGCATATGCAAATATTGGGGGCGTACATATTAATGATCCCGACTGTTACGTCACAGTCAGTGTTATGTTGAGATCCGCCTGTTCTTCGGAGGTCTTTTAAACAAATGAGATTTATATAAGGAAGAGGAAACAATGGAGTTTGAAACTCACTGTATGTCATTTCCATGTACTGAACTCTTGTTATTCAACTATGCCAAGATAAATTCACTTTTTGATTCTAGGGCACCTTCAAAACAAGTGGAAAAAAGTCAATAAGAATTAAATACAGTCGCATTAAAGACACAACAGCTCATGCAACTAGATTGATCTTGTCTCAAGAGTTTGTAGACATTTACCTGGAAAACCACACAAAAGACTAATTAAAACTAATTCTTTTCTTCTGTTTTTAATCAATGAAAATGAGTCTTAATTTCTCATGCGGCGAAGCTTCTCAGTTAAACTGATCTTGCTTTAAGAATCTTTAGACATTCTGAGAACTGAAAAACAAGGCAAAAACATTAATTAAAAGCATATTTTTAAACTCAGACACAGAGTTGAAATGACACGAGGGTGAAGAAATGCTCGCAGATTGTTTATTTGTTAGCTTGATATTCTTCGGCAGTCATTGAGAGTTCATCACATGAAAACAGCTCATATCCTGACATTATAAAGACTGTCAAACGCGGCTCCTTCTGAGGATAAAGCCGTGTCCTTCACTTCAGACGCTCCTCACTGCTGTAAAGGCCGTCTGAGAGCGTTCAGAGGAACTGAGGAAAGGTTACTGATGTCACTCAACTCTAATGGCCCACAATGCACTGCTCTCATAACTCTGTTTGGAATCTGTGTGTGTGTGTTTTAACCCGACCTTGACTTTATGCATCATATTTCTTCAGGCTGACCGACTCTGTGACGCTCCAGACAAAAGCAGTGATTTCACAACAGTTTATCTTGACGTCCAGAAACACACAGAGCTAAAACTCAGCGTGAACGCAACACAAAGGGATCAGGATCATACGTGGAGTCGTTTAGGAAGCACAATCGTTATTAAGGCGTGTGATTCTAGAGAGGCCAGTGCTCCATCAGTGTGCCGTGAATCATCTTCCTCTCCTACACTTTAAACATCTCAAACAATGAGTCGTGCTCATTTAGAAATGACCGCACAGCGTCTCCCGCTCACACAAATGAAACGGCTCGTTTACGGCCGCATTATCAGCAGCTCCCAGAGCGTTTGCACCGCGGCCGCGAGAGCGGAAAGCATGAACGAGTCAAACTGCATGTGGAAATTGAGAACGGCACTAATGTCCCTCTGAAGGTTACCGAGCTCCAGCTGTTAAATCAGCTTTATTTCATCTCTCGCTCTCACATATCTTCAGATAATGACTGCTGCTCTCCACACACCCAAATCATCTTCAGCGGGAGCGTGTCGTCAGCCTCGTCACATCACACGCTCCGTCTGCGTCTGTGAAGCTACCGAATGTGACTTTGAGTTAATGTCCTGCGATAACGCGTCCACCGACGGGTCAAACCGGCGCCTGCGTGAAGAATCAAAACCCTGACCGGATGCAGAAAACACGGATCCAGTCATAAAAATGGAATTTACTGTATAATGTGGAATGTGAAGGAGCTGAACACTGGATCAGATGGAGATATGGACAGGTGTGTGTGTGAATATTACAGACTGATACTGAAATCCGAAGTCTGCATCTGACCTGAAGGAGAACAGCTTCAGTGTGAGTCCAGAGAGAAGAGCCTGACATCATTAATGCCAAACAGGACATGCTGCATGAGGATAACGCCATGATAATGAAGCTGCATGTGAATATTTAATGTCATTACATTATCTTCCCCTCCGCAAGTGTGTGTGTGTGTGAGTGTCCAAATGAAAAGTCAAGTGATTAAATGTGTTTAATGTAATTAGCAGGTCCTCAGAAACATCAGAAGGCAGTTGATCAAACCTTGACTGGAGCAAAAGCGCACTGATCATGTGATTAATGGCTTATCCCAGTCAGAACTGCATCATGATGTTCCAGAGCACCTGAAGGTCGATACCATATTCAAAGGCCCTCTATATGATATTAACAGAACTATAATATATACTAACTACAGTATTTATTTGAATATTTTTATAGCCTTTTAATGAAGTTAGATTGATATTATATCAATAATAATATTTTAATTCTGTGTTTCAGGATCTGTTTCTGTTCCAGCACAATGAAACGTCCAAACACACACGACTGACCAAAGCAAAGACCAGATCTGAACCGGAACCGTCTGAAGAACCGGATTCTCTGGAACCTCACAAAAACCGACCAAACGCGAAAAAACAACTCGCAACATCAAACTATTGTGCTGGCTTTAAAAATTACAATGAATAAGTTAAAATTAAAAGGACACAAACAGCCGAGAGCATCATGGGCACAAGCACTTGTTATATTAAGCTATATTAAATATTAATTTCATATGAAAAGTGCCAAAAAATAAGTCTGCTTGATTAAAATAAAATAATATTGAAATCTCTGTCGCTTTAACATGTATTTGAGATCGAAGCATGATCCAAACATCTTCACGAGGCTCCTGCATTTTTACAGCAACAAAGTTTGATGGTTTAACATTTGAAAATGAATATATAAATATTAGTATTGTAATTGTAATGTAAAACAATATATTTTTTCCTTAATGCTGTTTTTATAGTAATATAGGATAGTAATATTTCCTATTTATTTATTTATTTATATTTTATAGCTATATTAAATATTGTAATTTTTTGCTGTAATGTAGAATACTAATAATTAATATTATATATTTCTTCTTAAATCTTTTTTACAGTGAAATATTACTATAATAATGTTTATTATTTTAGTTTTTAGCAATTTTTATATTATGATTACTATCATCATCTGTTTATAGCTATATAAAATAATAGTATTGTAATTTTTTGCTGTAAAATAGAATAATAATAATAATAATAATAATATATATTTCTTCTTAAATATTTTCTTATTTTACAGTAAATATTACTATAATAATGTTTCTCATTTCATTTTTGAGCAATTCTTAAATTATTACTACTATCATCTTTTTATAGCCATATTAAATATTAGTATTGTAATTTTATAGCTGTAATATAAAATAATAATATTAATAATTATATATTTTTCTTACATACTCATTTTTATTAAAGTAATAATTCTTATTTTGTTGTTATTTAGTAATTTTTATTTATTTATTTATTTGTTTATTATTTCATTGCAATATTAAATAGTATTGCAATTATATAGCTATAATGAAAATAATAATAATAATAATTATTATATATATTTTCCTACATACTTATTTTTTAATATAGTAATATTTCTTATTTTTGTTTTTATTTATTATTATTATTGTTATTATTTCACATACATACTGTCATATAATCACAAAATTTTGGCAAACAAGCACAGCAAACCTGGATTTTTTACTTACATTTTTAAATTGCAGTTAGATCCCCCCACAATAAGTGTTTAAAAAAAGCATTGAAACACAGAGCATGTGACAACTCGCCCCGACCTGACATTAATGAATACACTCTTGTCCTGAAAACAGTTCAGCCTTCGTTATATAGTGCTGACGAGCCCCTGATTCCACACTCATTCTGCAGATGTGAAGTGACATCAAGTTCAGCTGATCTCCTACCAGAGACGATGACCTTGGCGGTGCGGCTGACGATGGCCCCGACGCCCTCCAGCGTGGCCAGGCACTGGTACGAGCCCTCGTCCGGCCGGTGGTGCCGCGAGTGGACCACGTTCTGCACGAGCAGCGACCCGTTGGACAGCTGCTGCCTCCTGTCGTCCACCACCGCGCTCAGCAGAACGCCGTCCTTCTTCCACGCGATGACGGGAATGCCCTGGTCGGAGCGCGCCTCGCAGTCCAGCTGCAGGACGCCCCCGCGAACCGTCACCGCGTCCAGCGGCTCCAGCACGAAACGCAGCTCCACGAAAGCCCGCGGAGGATCCGAGCCTGTGGACGGAGAGACCGGAAGATCAGTCAAGACAGCTTCATACAGCACAGATTCAATGCAGCTTTATAGTAGGAAACAGGAAAATAACAGAATCAGTGATGAACACTTCACATACTTTCTGAATAAAACCTGCTAATGTCTGCAGCAGCTCATTTACTAAACACACGTATGATCGGATTTCATCCTAAATTCTGTGGTGTTTAAAAGTGTGTGTGTGTGTGTGAGCACCAGTCTCTTCAGTCTCCTTCATTGAAATGCATTAACGTGTCTCATGTCTTGCGTTTAGCAGAAGCTCTCACCCCTCCGCAGCGACTGCATGAGGCGCATTACACTCTGTCAACGCCGCTAATTCAAATGCTAATTCATACCTGCTGAGAAGCAGCTCGTTCTATCTGTGTCTTTGTTTTGTGCGCGAGGAGCCGATACTCCAGCGCTCAGCGTGACAAACCCTTCTGCACCGCACGGATCCAACGCATTCACACACTTCCAAACACACACACCTCGCTTATTATGCAATATTTGGGCTCATTTGATCATGCTTTCAGCTCCCAGTTCACACGAGACATGTTTCTGTGATCAAAAGGCTCTGAGAGGAGCTTTTAAAAGTTTAACTTGACACAGAATACTAAAAAACATCAACGACGCTCTCATCCAGCACAAAACATCAGAACACGTGCGTGAGAGGAGAAGGACTTCGGCTCCGTTTAACCTGCTAAATTCGTTCTGCAGAATCGCACAGACTCACACTTCCCCCAAAATCAGAGCCGAAGCGCTCCATCAGGACGGGAGACAGAAACGGAGAGAAGACGGTGAATCTTAAACACCTTCAGTGTCAGCCAGTAAATGCATCTTCTGCGCTCTTCATCTCCATCTCTCATGGACGACAGCTCTTCTATATGGAATGGCGTTTTGAGATGGAAACTGTGTTATAAAGACAAAAAGAGGACAGAAGATCTGGGATGGAGCAGAACGAGCGTGAAGAGAGATGGAGAACGCCACTCGTCCTTTATTTGACACACTGAAGCAGAAGTAATTGAAAAAAACCTGTCAGGATTCCATCAGCAGCAGCAGGGGAGATTTTAAATGCGATTGACTGACAGAACGACACGGTCCACATGTGCAATGAGAGAGAGAGATGTGGGATCTGTGGAAGGAGATCTGATGTTTCTCTGCTCACAGACAAACGCACCTCATCACAGCCTTTGGTTATGAGTCTCACGGCTAGTGTGGAGAACTTATTTCATCATCTAAAGTAAACTCTCACATAGAGACACTTTCAGCATCACATCAGGAGACGATCATGTCCCACCGCACCGTCTTAAATGAGTTACAGTCTTAAAGGGGACCTATTATGCAAAATTCCCTTCTGCATGGTGTGTTGGCAGTGTGTGTACACAACCACCCTATAATGATAAAAATCCACCCGCTTCTTTTTTTTTTTAATCCCCATAAATCTTAAGCCGTGTCTCAGAACAAGCCGTTTCCAGATCCCTGCCAGTGTGACGTCACATTAGCCACAGGCCCCGCCCACGAATGATGACAGACACTGCGGTTTGAACATAGAACCGCCCTGAACGAGTTCACAGCGAGTTTACGCAGTCTGACAGTACTGCACTGACGAGAATGACTTCCAAGCGTTTTAGGTGTTCTGTAGCTGGATGGATTCATCCACAGAGCTCTCTCCATTTACTCCCGAAATCTGAGCCGCTGAAGACGAGGTGGATTCATTTTGTTTTTGAAGAAAATGCTCAACTCTACTGAAATTCATTTATGTCTGCGTGAATCATTTCACACCGGACTGCTTTGTGAATGAATGTCAATATAAAGGGACAATACAAAACATCCAGTCTCCAGAGTGATGCTGGATACGGGAGTAATGAAGGTGAGAGCACTTTATTACAGTTCATCGGAGTTCATTTACAGATATAAAGTTTACCAGTTTATTAAGCACCACCCGAAAAGGCATAAGGTCTTTATATATTTGTTTACTGTTAGTTGTAACGAGTGTTTCTCTGTAATTCGCTGTGTATGTTGATGATAATGCAAGGGAGAGAGAGAGTTTATGGATAATATTTTAATGCACACTTGCACTGTTTTATTAAGCTCTTACAGAGATCTACTAGAGTTAAAACGGACGCTTCATCTCTTGTGTGAAGTACAATAACCATCATAAATCTCATCTGTAAAGTTTTGTCAATCATTCGGACAGGGTCCGCTACAACAGGCTTGTACTAATAAAGTGGAAGACGACAATATTAAGTTATAACCGTAACTGAACTAAACTATACCTGTTCTATCTCCATGAAGCATATATTCCCAGTTTCTGACATTATAGTGCGTCCTGACTGACTCCTGACACCGGAGAATCAGCTCTTGAAGCTCCGCCCTCTTAGGCTGAGCACAGCAGCTCATTTGCATTTAAAGGGACCACACTGAAACTGTGCTTTTTTTGCTCAACCCAAAAAAGCAGCAATTTTAACTTGCTATATAAAATTATCTGTGGGGTATTTTGAGCTGAAACTTCACATACACACTCTGGGGACATCAGGGACTTATTTTACATCTTGTAAAATGGGGCATAATAGGTCCCCTTTAAATGACGGTAAAGAGTTGTGAGGACATTGGATGCGTGTCAGATCCGTGTCATATGCGGTAGGTCTTAAAGTGACAGCAGCCTTAAAGGAGACCTATAATGCGCCTTTCACAAGATGTAATATCAGTCTCTGGTGTCTCCAGAATGTGTGTGTGAAGTTTCAGCTCAAAATCATTTATTATAGCTTGTCAAATTTGCTCCTATTTGGGTGTGAGCAAAAACACGCCGTTTTTGTGTGTGTCCCTTTAAATGCAAATGAGCTCCACTTTCCAGAAGAGGGCGGAGCTTTAACAGCTCAACAACAACAAAGCTGGAGAATCTCACGCAGACAAAATGAGGATTGTCAGTAACGGTGTTCAAATATCTCTCTTTGCACTGAACTTTGAGTGTCGTAACTTTGCAGATGTTGTTTATGATCAAACAGCAACATTACACACTAACTAAAGTTACAAAAGTCAAATCATAATTAGAGGGCCCGCTTATTCTTGAGTTATCTTGACAATCGGTACCAGTATGTACACTTTAATGATGAAAACTCTGAAATATGTAGGGTGACATGTGGGGTGCCCCAGGGGTCTCTGCTGGGTCCTAAATAGTTTATTTTATATATAAATGACTTTTGTAAAGTGTCTGATTTGTTAAAGGGTGTCTTATATGCGGACGATACAACTTTATATTGTTCTGGTGACAATTTACACCAGCTTCTTACAAATGTTTTGAGAGAACTACTTCAAATTAAACTGTGGTTTGATGCAAATAAATTATCTTTAAATATCTTTATAATCGACAAATACATAATCGTACAAACTTAAAAATTGGTGATGTGATTTTGGAAAGAGTAATGGAAATAAAATTTCTAGGAGTAATAATAGATTGTATTGTCAAAAATGTCAAGAACCATTGCTATATTACATAAAATCAAGTATTTCATAAACAAATTTACATTGTATATTTTGTATTGTTCTCTCTTAGTACCATATATGACTTATTGCATTGAAATTTGGGGGTATAGCTATAAGTCAAATACAAAATCTATTAGGATTGTTAATTATTCCTCATTCAATGAATCAACTAAATTAATATTTCCTAAATTTAAAGCACTAAAATTTTACAATTTAGTTAGTCTTAATACAGCTTTGTTTATGTACAAAGTTAAAAAACAAATTATGCCAGCAAATATATTGTGTTTGTTTGAAATTAAGGAAGGTAAATATGATTTAAGAGGAAAGGATATGTTTAAAAAACCAGTGGTCAAAACTAATGTAAAAAAGAATTGTATTTCGGTTCAAGGGGTCGATTTGTGGAACGGTCTAACTGACGAATTTAAGAGAAGCAACTCTATATTTCAGTTTAAAAAAAAATTCAAATCCAAAATATATATGAATTATAAGATGGAAGCTTAAGTTGTGTATTGTAATGTGTAAAATGTTGTAAATTGTGATGATGGAATTGCACACCTAATATCAGTTGGAGGGTATGTGACGCTGTAATAAGGGTAGGTGTAATAAGCTATGGCTTCAGCCTACACCTTTTCGGTTGGTTCTGTTTATATTTTTATGCTTATGTGGGTAAATTATACATTATATGTTATGTAACCGAAATAAAGATTTTTTCATTCATAATCACGGTCACCTTTAATGTTAATCAAAGAACAAAAGACCAAGAGAAAATCACTCACTACTCTTGACTGAATAACTTTTGTAGCTTTAATAAGTTTGAATCTATATTAAATGTATTATTTATGCAGTGAAGACTATTCAATTTCTGTATAGTTAGATCAAATATTTAAAATATATTGTATTTATGTTTTTTATTAATTCATTAATTTGAAGAAATAATGTGAAATTATTACTATATATATATATATATATATATATATAAAAAAACGTTAATGTTAGTTAATGTTACTAGATATGTTTTTATGCACTTTTACTAGCATCGTTACATTTAAAAGACACCAGTGATGCTGACAGTTAGAGCAGATTTACTGGAGAGAAACACAACCGTGTCCTTCATCTCAAAGGGAAAAGCACACAGAACACAATTATGAAACCATCTGCAGTAGAGAAACCGCTAGAGACTCGCGCCGGAGACTCTGTTGTTCAGGAAACTGTGATTGAACGCGACTCGAGAGGCAACAGGTAGCGACCCGACACTCCAGAACTCACACAGATTAAAGGAAACGCGGCAGCGTCTGGGTTTGATGTGGATGCGGAGGATGTTTATTATCCTGTGCTGCAGTTCAAAGCCACACTGAGGTCAGTGAGTCACAACACGAGCCCATCGGAGCCCAGAAAAACTCTTTTATACGCTGTAAATATAACAAACATACGTGATGAGATTCACCCTGACGAACATCTCAACTAAACACTAAACTCCTCACATCCCGTCCGCTCTCACAAATCTTCTCATCTCTTCATTATTGGCTGTCACCATGGTTACCATGTGTCCAGTCACCTTATTGATCTCAGTCTCACACACACACACACACTCCTGTAGGTCAGACATCAGTAGTTTGACGATCTGACGAGTGAAACAAAGAGACTGAGAGAAAACAGAGTGTGACATTAATATCAAATCAATTAAAACTCAATTCAAGCCATTTTCTCAGCACTTCCCACAATGCAACGCTCTCAGATAAGCCTTTCATTTCTAGTGTGACAAACTAGAAATGATTACAGCTGTAACAACCACATTTAATACAGTGACTACTGCACACACACAGGTCTGACCTTTGCATTTAATCCCAATAATCCCATTCTGAGACTGTCGAACTCGCTGGAACATCTTTAATCACTTAAAACATCCTGTCAGGGGTCGAGAGAGAACGAGCCATAAACACCTGATCAACATCAGATCTCACAGCATCACACACTAGACCCTACAACACTGCCAAACAAAACAGGCTTTTATGAAAATGTTATTCTACATTTATTCAATGTAACTGAATTTGTGTCAACTCCGTCAGACACATTAAAGCATGCTATTTTAATTTGATTAATCCAACAACAGTTTATAGTCTTCAGTTATGTAATAATTGATTTGAATTGAATATACTTTATTGTCCCATTGCTGGGAAATTCATCTTGGTCAACCATAACATAGCCAGTGCAACATTAAACTCACATAAACAGTACAAACATAATAAATTACTAATAACCACAAGCAAGATAAAACAACAATACCCTACCTGTTCTTTCATTTAAGCAATTCCCTATTAAATAGTTTGCCTGCAGTTGGCACAAAATAATTTTTGTAGTGATTTGATTTGCACTTCAAAATCCTCAATCATCTCCCAGAGGGTAACATCTTTAAATCCTCATGTAAAATGTGTGTCTCATCAGCAACAATTTTCTTAGCTTGTCTTAAAATAGATATCTCATACAGCTCCTGTATAGATCGTTTCTCGTCACACCCAACAATCTTTAAAGCAGTGTGTACAAGTCGTACAAGTTTTGATTTTGATTGGACAGTCAGGTTTCCATACCATGCTGTTATTCCATATCTTATCAAACTCTCACAAACAGACTGATAAAACAAAAATAAAATCTATATGTCTATATAAACGCCCAAGTATTTATATGATGAAACCTGTTCAATAATATTTCCATGTATTATTACAGGGCTATGGTCTCCCACAGATCTGCGGTCGAAGATCATCTCAACAGTCTTCTTTCCATTTAAAATCAAGGAATTATCATCACACCATCCAACAAACCTCGAAACTTCATCAAAATACTGCAGAGGTGTGATGTTCCTGTACAATAAACTCAATATTGCTGTATCATTTGAGAATTTGATTAAAAAGTTGTTATCCTGACATGACACACACTCATTAGTATATAACGTAAACAAGATGGGTGAACTAACACACCCTTGCCGGGCCATTGTAATAGTATTTTTGACCTCAGAATACGAGTTGTTAATCTTGACCTGTTGTGTACAGTTTGTTAAAAAAAAAAGGGGTTCACGTTCAACTCTGTCAGCTTCCTAATGGAGTTATGTGATGAAATACATTCTCTATTTTTTTTCTTGGGTTAGTGTTATTATGAACAATCCAGTTCTTAAATTCCTTAAATCTCTAACCTCCTTTTTAATATTAAACATATATAACCAATGTTCTTAGGTAAATCAGACATGGTATCATGTAGTTCATTTGATGTTTTAATATCTTAACACAATAAATTGAAAAAAAAGAAAAGAAAAGATATTTCTTTCAAAATTTACAAAAACCTCCACCTGATGGTGTTAAATACTGACAGAGCTCACAAATACTGACGGAGCTGACAAATACCGACGGAGTTGACAAATACTGACGGTGTTGACAAATACTGACGGAGCTGACAAATACTGACGGAGCTGACAAATACTGACGGAGCTGACAAATACTGACGGTGTTGACAAATACTGACGGAGCTGACAAATACTGACGGTGTTGACAAATACTGACGGAGCTGACAAATACTGACGGAGCTGACAAATACTGACGGAGTTGACAAATACTGACGGAGCTGACAAATACTGACGGTGTTGACAAATACTGACGGTGTTGACAAATACTGACGGAGCTGACAAATACTGACGGAGCTGACAAATACTGACGGAGCTGACAAATACTGACGGAGTTGACAAATACTGACGGAGCTGACAAATACTGAAGGTGTTGACAAATACTGACGGTGTTGACAAATACTGACGGAGTTGACAAATACTGACGGAGCTGACAAATACTGACGGAGTTGACAAATACTGACGGAGCTGACAAATACTGACGGAGTTGACAAATACTGACGGAGCTGACAAATACTGAAGGTGTTGACAAATACTGACGGTGTTGACAAATACTGAAGGTGTTGACAAATACTGACGGAACTGACAAATACTGACGGAGCTGACAAATACTGACGGAGTTGACAAATACTGACGGAGCTGACAAATACTGACGGAGCTGACAAATACTGACGGTGTTGACAAATACTGACGGTGTTGACAAATACTGACGGTGTTGACAAATACTGACAGAGCTCACAAATACTGACGGAGTTGACAAATACTGACGGAGCTGACAAATACTGACGGAGCTGACAAATACTGACGGTGTTGACAAAAACTGACGGTGTTGACAAATACTGACGGAACTGACAAATACTGACGGAGCTGACAAATACTGACGGAGTTGACAAATACTGACGGAGCTGACAAATACTGAAGGTGTTGACAAATACTGACGGAGTTGACAAATACTGACGGAGTTGACAAATACTGACAGAGCTGGCAAATACTGACGGAGCTGACAAATACTGAAGGTGTTGACAAATACTGACGGAGTTGACAAAAACTGACGGAGCTGACAAATACTGACGGAGCTGACAAATACTGACGGAGTTGACAAATACTGACGGAGTTGACAAATACTGACGGAACTGACAAATACTGACGGAGCTGACAAATACTGACGGAGTTGACAAATACTGACGGAGTTGACAAATACTGACGGAGTTGACAAATACTGACGGTGTTGACAAATACTGACGGAACTGACAAATACTGACGGTGTTGACAAATACTGAGAGTTGACAAATACTGACGGAGCTGACAAATACTGACAGTGTTGACAAATACTGACGGAGCTGACAAATACTGACGGAACTGACAAATACTGACAGAGTTGACAAATACTGACGGAGTTGACAAATACTGACGGAACTGACAAATACTGACAGAGTTGACAAATACTGACGGAGTTGACAAATACTGACAGTGTTGACAAATACTGACGGAGCTGACAAATACTGACAGTGTTGACAAATACTGACGGAGCTGACAAATACTGACGGAACTGACAAATACTGACAGAGTTGACAAATACTGACGGAGTTGACAAATACTGACGGAACTGACAAATACTGACGGAGCTGACAAATACTGACGGAACTGACAAATACTGACGGAGTTGACAAATACTGACGGAGTTGACAAATACTGACGGAACTGACAAATACTGACAGAGTTGACAAATACTGACGGAGTTGACAAATACTGACGGAACTGACAAATACTGACGGAACTGACAAATACTGACGGAGTTGACAAATACTGACGGAGCTGACAAATACTGACGGTGTTGACAAATACTGACAGAGTTGACAAATACTGACGGAGCTGACAAATACTGACAGTGTTGACAAATACTGACAGAGCTTACAAATACTGACGGTGTTGACAAATACTGACGGAGCTGACAAATACTGACGGAGCTGACAAATACTGACAGTGTTGACAAATACTGACAGAGCTCACAAATACTGACGAATTGACAAATACTGACGGAACTGACAAATACTGACGGAGTTGACAAATACTGACGGAGTTGACAAATACTGACGGAGCTGACAAATACTGACGGAGCTGACAAATACTGACAGTGTTGACAAATACTGACAGAGCTTACAAATACTGACAGAGCTCACAAATACTGACGAGTTGACAAATACTGACGGAGTTGACAAATACTGACGGAACTGACAAATACTGACGGAGCTGACAAATACTGACGGTGTTGACAAATACTGACAGAGTTGACAAATACTGACGGAGCTGACAAATACTGACAGTGTTGACAAATACTGACGGAGCTGACAAATACTGACGAATTGACAAATACTGACGGAACTGACAAATACTGACAGTGTTGACAAATACTGACAGAGCTCACAAATACTGACGAATTGACAAATACTGACGGAACTGACAAATACTGACAGTGTTGACAAATACTGACAGAGCTCACAAATACTGACGAATTGACAAATACTGACGGAACTGACAAATACTGACAGTGTTGACAAATACTGACAGAGCTCACAAATACTGACGAGTTGACAAATACTGACGGAACTGACAAATACTGACAGTGTTGACAAATACTGACAGAGCTCACAAATACTGACGAATTGACAAATACTGACGGAACTGACAAATACTGACGGAGCTGACAAATACTGACAGTGTTGACAAATACTGACGGAACTGACAAATACTGACAGAGCTTACAAATACTGACAGTGTTGACAAATACTGACAGAGCTTACAAATACTGACAGAGCTCACAAATACTGACGAGTTGACAAATACTGACGGAGTTGACAAATACTGACGGAACTGACAAATACTGACGGAGTTGACAAATACTGACGGAGCTGACAAATACTGACGGTGTTGACAAATACTGACAGAGTTGACAAATACTGACGGAGCTGACAAATACTGACAGTGTTGACAAATACTGACGGAGTTGACAAATACTGACGGAGCTGACAAATACTGACAGAGCTTACAAATACTGACGGACTTGACAAATACTGACGGAGTTGACAAATACTGACAGAGCTGACAAATACTGACGGAGTTGACAAATACTGACGGAGTTGACAAATACTGACGGAGTTGACAAAAACTGACGGAGCTGACACATACTGAGAGTATTTATCGAGAGTAAAGAGTGCAGCACATATTTATATATTCATCTAACTGTGGGCGGCGTCAGGGATGTCCATTAACAGTATATCGCTGAAAAGGTATTTCACACTTCTTTTTAACCCTATGTGAAGAACTAAACAGAAGTTCCCCGTAAGTATATCAGGCCCTGACTCAGCACTCGGCATGAAGTTTTACAGAGTTAGTTCAGTCCTGCATCTGTGACCCAAACACTGATCCTACTGCATCCTGGACATCCAGCAGCACTGCAGCACCAACACTCATATCTGGGTTTGATTTAAGACTGCGGCTGACATCATGATAAAGAGCAGGCACTGGTCTAGATGCTGCAGTGCTAAAGGCTCCCAGGGGACCTGCGGAGATCAGGGTGGAGACGGCAGCTGCTTCACTTCGCGTCTGGGCCACAGATGGGGCTCAACCGGGGAAAACCTGATGCAAACACAGTTGATCTCATCTCACAAACACACTTCAGCCATGTCAAAGAGATGCAACCAGCACAAACACTAATAAAGATCATAAAGTTGCTCGTTATTAATAATGAATCAGATCAGATCATGTCAAAATACATGATTACAGCTCTTAAAAATTATCATTCTCTCATTATTTACTCGCCCTCATGTCGTTCTTTTGTCAAACACAAAAGAAGACATTTTGAAGAATTTTTTTTGTCCATGAAATGAAAGTCAAACGGGTCCACTGATGTTTGAACCCCAAAGTTTCACAAAAAGTTATACAGGTTTACAACAATATGCAAGTAAATGATGACAGACATCTTCACCGGTATCAAACCCAACATGAACAGATTGAGAGTCACAGTGTGTTTGTGAATCGGTTCATCGTTGTGTTTCAGCTTGTTTAATGCGGTACGAGAGACCGCGAGATCTCTAATGCCTCTGCTCATTTGACTAAAGCACAATTACCCAGGAGAATGGAATAAATTATGCAAAACAGGCTTTAACTTCTATTAATGCTGTCGTTTATATGTCAGGCAGGAACGCAGACGTTGTCCGTGAATCTGACGTTCAGTGTGTTAAAGTCACAGAGCGATGACACTAATGTCAGCTTTATTTCTACAGCGCTTTATACAGTAAAGATAGTCTCAAAGCAGCTTCACAGTGATAAACAGGAAAATAACAGAATCAGTGATGCAAACTTCATCAAATTCTGCTGTAAAGCAGCTCTACAGAAGATAAAACCCTTTTTTTTCCAGAAAGAAATATTTAAACATTCTTAAATCAGGATATATTTATTTGACAAGCAAAAACAAATATCTGCCAATGGGGTCAGAAAAATAAACTTAATTTGAAAAAAATTAAAAAAAATTTGACTCCATTGGCAGACACTTGCTCTTGTTTTAAGCACAAACTTCATTTTGATGCATTTTTCATAAAACAAGTCTTAATATCTTCAGTAATTTCTCTTCTCCAGTAAATGCATCTTGATTTAAGAATGTTTAGATATTTGTGCTGGAAAACAAAACAGAAACACTGAGGAAGAACATCACGTTTTCAGTGTAATGTCATTATTCAGCTCAAACCAGATTCAATGTTGATTCAAATCAGTTCAATAACAGTGTTGATGCTGCAAAATCCATCTATTATAAAAACTAATTAGATTCAGCCATAAAGCAGAGTCGTTATTCAGCTCAAATCAGTCCATCAGGAACATCCAGCACTTATTTCAAGCGAGAAGAAGTAGAGCCGTGACACGAGAGCAGAAAATGAGCGTGTGACGGTATCCGTAAATTGTGCGTCTACGTGAACCGTCTGAACCTTTCAAATGCGATAAGGCTTAATGAAATGTCGGTGTGAGAGCGCTGAATGATGCGCCGCTCCAATCATCTGTCTCAATAGCTCAGCGTGAAGGCTTTGGAAATTAGCATGTGTCCTTATCAAAGTGATGACTCGACAGGCGTTCTCTCGTTCAAGGAGAAAGTCCTCACATGATTTATATCCGTCCACGCAAAACAAACCGCGCCACATTACTGAGTTGCCTGATACATATTAATTATGTCAGTGACAAGACTGGAACAATGGCACGGGGATTCCTCACACTTATGAGACGCAAACAAATGCAAAGGATCATGATGCATGCTGGGACGCCCCATGAGCGCGGGTTTAACCCTCATAAGCGGCGTCCTGGAGTCATTATCCAGGAGCTCTGCGTTTGACAGGCAGACTGACGGACCCTCGGGACGCTGGTAATGAACTCGACAGCGCTCCATACGGCACACGCTCTAATGAGAGACGCTCGACATATGCTGCCGTACGGCTCGCGAGTCACGTGATCATATGATCTCGAGCGGCAACAGAGATTCGCTGACGTCACCGCATGAGACAGTGATGAGCGGCGAGACATTTATGGGTTGAATTTTGTGCTCAAATTTACATCGAATTTTGACCTTTATATGACTTTTATAAGCGATCATGATGTTCAGCGGTGTATGATGTTCAGCGATGTATGATGTTTGCCCGGCGGGCAAAAAAATGGGGTGTAAGTTATACCCCTGAGGTGTAAGAACTGCCCAAAGTTGCCCCATAGAGATACTATAGTGAAGAGCAACCATTTAGCAACACCTATATCTCTGCATCAGAACATCGTAGAGACATGGGGGTTTGGCTCTTTTGACTCATGCTAGCAAACTGGACTTCCTACATGCTACATATGCTATCAGTGAACAGCTACATGCTAATAGCAATTAGTTCACTGTTGAAACATGATAAAAACAAGTCAAAATGTGCTAGCATCATGCTAACAACATGCTAATCATGTTAACATCTTGCTACAGACATGCTAGCAACATGATAATCATGTTAACATCTTGTTAGAAACATGTTATCGTGTTAACGTCACGCAAACAACATGCTGATCATGTTAGCTTCACGCTAACAACATGCTAATCATGTTAGCAAGCACCACTAGTACATGTCTAGTTATAATTATAATCTCTAATCAACAAGAGAAGCTTTATGCAGTTTTACATCAAAGCTCGGTGGTTTTAACATATGAAAATAACGAAACTAAGACAGCCATAAAAATTAGTATTGTAATTCTACTGTTGTAATTTAAAAAAAAAAAAGTTATATTTTTTTCCCCTAAAAATATTAATATAAATCACTATAAAATTACCCAATTGTTTGATTTACAGTGAAATAGTACAGCCATCTGCAGATGCCAACTAAACCACTGTCGGTAAACACAATCCGCCGTGCCATCTGCAGATGCCAACTAGGCAAGGCAAGGCAAGGCAATTTTATTTGTATAGCACATTTCATACACAATGGTAATTCAAAGTGCTTTACATAAAAAAGAATAATAAAAATAGAACATAAGGAATAGAAATAACAGTAAAAACAGAGAATTTTGCTATCTGGATGGAAGAGCTAGGAAGTCTCAGGGAGTTTGTTGTTGTTGTTGTTGTTGTTGTCGTCCATCAGAGTTGGATCTAAACGGATCTATTCATCAGAGCGGATCAGAATGGATCTTCCTCATCCAACAGGACTGCTACCTGTTAAGGCACAACTGATAAACATAGTTTCAATCTCCCCTTTTGCCAAGACACCTCAAACTGCGCCACACAGCCCTAATCCCCCTTCCGGAGATATCTTACCTATGGAACGCAGTTCAAATTTCCCCTTTGGAAAGTGTCCTGACTGTAATCCAGATATATCTTAACCATGCACTACATCTTAAATTTCCCCATGGTTTGTCAAATTTACCAAATTTTAACCTAATCAATTTCTTCCTAATTCTCCCAGCTCTTTCAACCAGACAGCAATAATGCATTAAAAGTCAGAATAACAATATGATACATAAAAGATATAAAATACATTAAAAATGAAATAAAAACAGGAAAAGGAATTAAAAGAATAAAAAGATAATACGTATAAAATAAAGTGCAAACAGTTCGGACATAGCACAGTGCTCAATCAGCAAATGCATAGATAAAAAGATGTGTTTTGAGTCTGGATTTGAATGTGGCTACTGTTGGAGCACACCTGATCTCTTCTGGAAGCTGGTTCCAGCTGCGGCTGGCGTAACAGCTAAAAGCAGACTCTCCTTGCTTTGAGTGAACCCTGGGTATTTCTAAATGACCTGATCCTGATGATTTGAGTGATCTGTTAGGTTTATATTTATATAACTAAACCACTGTCGGTAAACACAATCCGCCGTGCCATCTGCAGATGCCAACTAAACCACTGTCGGTAAACACAATCCGCCGTGCCATCTGCACGTGCCATCACATTTAAAATGGAAAGTGGAAAAATGTTCTATGGTCAGACAAGTCCAAATTTGACATTTTTGTTGGAAATCACGGATGCCGCTAACCCTAACCCATTTAGTAATAATAATAATCATCATCATCATTATTATTCATTAATAATAATTGTTGTTGTTGTTTTTGTTATATAGTCATTTGTTATATAGTCATATATATATATATATATATATATATATATTATTATTATTATATATATTTATGTGGATTTTTATCAATTTGATTTTTTCCCCAAATTGTGCAATCGTAATCGTGAAATATATCATGAGATCACATTAGTCATAACGTTTGTCACACTGCCCACCCTGATGTATTAAACAGCACAGTTTATGGAAATGTAAATTACCTCATTACAGACATTAAAGAGCTCAGATAATTGTGGAAAGGCCTGACGAGTCTCTGTGTGTCCTGTATCGTCCTGACCTTCTCCAAAAACATGAGGAGCTGATGGAGCGTTTGAAGAGCGTCTGAAGACGTGTTTCTCTCCATCATTAATAGATGATGATGATTCTCATCTCACACTTCTGATCTCAGCAAGAGACCAAACCAACAGAGCTCTAAAACACACCGTGTGTTTACTCTGTTCCTCTTCACACACTGTATCTGACACACACACACACACACACACACACACACAGGTTTAGTGAGGACATTGCATAGACTTCCATTGATTTTATATCAAGTCAGTGATATTTTCTCTCCCCTACACTGACTCTTCTCCTAAACCCGCCCATCACAGAAACATGTGACCATCACTAGATTAAAATAAAAACATCTTTTGGCTGAGATAAAATAGTGAGGAGCAGTCAATGTCTCACTAGTGGGTTGTGAAAGTATTTCACAATGTAAGTGAGGACATTTGGTCCTCACAAGTATAGCCAAAACAGGAACACACACACACACACACACCGTATCTGTCTGTCTGTCTGTCTGAATTAAACTTCTCCTGGTTTCCATGCTCTGGTTTAAGGATCAATCCCAGTGAACATATCGTTGCCCTCCAATCGATCAGAGTGATTGATGGATGAATGATTGAGCAGGAAGACGGATGGATGGATGGATGGATGGATGGATTGAGATGGACACAGACTCAAGACGGAGCAGAACCAGTTCAGATCTTACAGGTCGAGTAACCAAATCACTCACTGACCCTAACTGAGAGAGAAACAATAAAAAACCTGAATCAAATCAATGAAACACTGAAGCTCAGATATCAATGGCTCATTCTGTTCAGGTCATTCATGCTTTTATTGCTATTTTACTGTCCAATAAATAAACAAATATTTATAATATATAACTAAATAAATATTTTAAGTAAATAAATGCTTAATATAAATAAAAAATATTTAAAATAAATATGCATTTTCACTAAATAAGATATTTATGATAAATAAATGAATATTTAAAATTAATAAAATATTAAAAAATGCATTTTTACTAAATAAACAAATATTTATAGAAAATAAATATCATAAATATTTATTTGCTTATTTGGAACATTTTGTATTTATTTTACGTATTTATTTACTTACATATTTAAATGAATCTAAATAAATAAAAGCATTTTCACTAACGCAGTTGAAGACAAGGATACGGATGGACTGGAAGCATCTACATGACAAAAGAAAGGGAAGCAAACAAGAACTAGTTAATTTTAATTGATAAGTTTGTCAAAAATATCATCGGTTATTCACTGTTAAATTTATTTCACATGTATACGAGGGACAAATGACACTTGTTTAATAGAACGAGCCAATTTCTTCTCTATTCATCTGAACTTCCTTCACCAGTCAGAGCTGGTCACCGGTGACTGGAGAAGCAATCAGCTCAACTAATGAAGCCGCGTCGTTCCAGAGCTTCAGCCGGAGATCAATGCGATTGAATATGATCGACTGAGGGATATATCCTCTGCTGACAGCTATGGCAATATCGATCCCGTTCCCAATATCCATCAAACCCGCAGTCACCAGCGTCTCATGCATTATTCAGGCCTTCAGCTCCAGCGGCGTGTGTTAATGCGTATGGACAGAACATTCACAGAGCATCATTACTGAAGCCAGAGACGCAGATGAAGCAGAAGAATCATCAGATCAGAGTCAGAGAGCTTCAGCTGGAACACTGCAGGGTTTATTATAAATGAATTATCCGTAGTTCTCAAATTCATGTTCCTCGTACTCTTGAATCTGAACAACTTCTCCATCTTTTCTCTGATGACGAGGGCGGGGCAACCTGTCACTCACACGAGATCCACCAATAGCAAACCACAACCATCCAATCAATTCCCCACAGACAGAATCAAGCCCCGCCCTACATTTGTTCTTGTTTGAGAAGCGTTTCACTCGGATATATGACACAACTTTTAGATATTTTGGGGCAAAAATACTAATTAAACAACAATGAACAGCGAAGGGCTTTAGCTGAAGAATCACCAGAGAAACCGAAGCTCGAGTGATAAACACGTGCGTCTCTCTCTTTGAAGCTCTGCTCCGGGAACCAGAGGCTCTGAATATCTGAACATTCGCCTGACTTCATTGTTATCAAGCATCCGCACACACGCTCTCCTGCGTTCAGAGGCGCGTCACATTCAGCCGATAGCTCCATCTATCCAGAATGACACATCAGAGGAGGACCGGCTCTCTCTCGCACCTGTTCCGAGCTGTTCTCCAAACGCTGTCAGCCATCTTGCCATGCCACATTGATTTTTCAATTTCAGCCCTCTTTCTCATTCGCCGCCGCAGCGCTCGGGTCTGATGAGAGACGAGACGGACACAGAACGCCACATCATCTCTGATTAAACACTCTCAGTCTGATTAACAGAAATTCACAACACACTCTGCTTTGATTCAACAAATCATCAATATTTACATCAAAATAAGTCGAACACGTTTGTCTCACATACAGTGAGAGTGATGCAGCCGAGGAAAATTCACATCTTTAGTCAAATATTCTTAAAAATGTGGTAAAGATTTTAAATTATATTGCGTAGTTGTGCTTGGAGTCGATTGTTTTATTTGTGATAGCACAATTTTTGAAACAAGAGAACCAACGAAATATTAATAACTGATTATGTTGTAGTCGATGTTTGCTTTTCCCTGTCAGCTTTTTGTTTCTCTATGCATTTGGGTTTTTTTTTTTTGCATAGTAAAATAAAACTTGAAGCTGTAGTTACAGCATCAAAACAGATTGTTATTTTTGCTGTATATCAGATTCACACACAGCAAATTGTATAATATTTACACATTTCTAGTAATTGTGCAGTTAATTCTCATACTGTATTTTTTAGAAAGTTTTGGAATATCTTGCAATTTAAAAAAAGGTATAAGACATTTATTTTTGATAAGTACAGAGAGATAACTTAGCTGTTGTCAATGTTGCATGAATTTTGTTTTGGTTTGTTCTTCCTTATATTAATTGTTACATATGGTAGGTTGGAATCTTTGTGTTAGTCAAAATGATATATTAAATTTATCTGGTTTAATTGGGATTTGGATTTGAAGTATTGGGGTAGGATTAAATAAGCCTATGGCTTCTACCTATCCGTTTTCGAACAGGTTGAGTATTATGTTGAAAATTGTGTTTATTACGTTATTGATTATTTATTTATTATTTATATATATTATATTATATATATATATATATATATATATTTATTTATTTTTTTTTTTTTTTTTGTTTTTATTTTTTTTTTCCTTCTTTTAAAAAAACTTGACTTCGAAATAAAAATTACAAACAAACAAATATTTTTCCCAAATTTGTCACTACCAAAACACAATAATAAATAATTTAATAAGAAGAGTCACATTGACCTATTAAGACTGTGTTCACATCTACCTTGGAAATATATTTTTTTGCTATTTTCTAAAAAAAGTTTTCACAGTTAAATCAATAATAATTACAATTTTAACAATATTTCAAGTGTAATTTATGAGATTTGTTGTATTTCGAACCCAATCTTTCTTTGTAAAAGTCATAAAGTTTATCAAACTGATTCATTAGTTTGAATAAACATTGAATCAAACACTATAATAACATCTCAGTTGATCATTCAATATACTTACTTACTCTCATACTAAAACATATTAAAATACTAATGATTTGCATAACTGTACTAAAATTGTGTTTATTTCCCCCAAATAAATGATTATGTTCCTTTTATCACAACCAGAACTATGATGTCACTACGAAACTTCCCCACACGTTTCGGTCGTGACAATTGTCACTACTCAAACACACACTATTTCAGAAGTGACATGAACACGAGGGACACGCTTTTCTACATACAATTTCATGATTTCCAAAGAAAATATAAAATAAATGTTTTTTTGAACTTCACTTAAAAAAAAAATCTAAGTTATTTTTTAAAAATAACAATGGAAAAACATGCAAAAATTATTTCTATCATTTTCACAAGTTGAAATTTAGGGGTTAGAGTTCGGGACAGACAATTCCCAATTGAAAGTACCCAATAAATTATGATTTTATATATATTAAATATCTTACTGATATTTTAAGCATTATTGTGGGATTCAATAGAAAATATAAGGATTTTAATGCTTTTTAAATGTGTTTTTTGGTTGTGGGACAGCACTTCTGTAAGTGCACAGCATTCACACACAGTAGTTTATTTTATTTGTTTTCCTTTTAACTCAAATGCCTTTCAGTGAACATGAATGTGGAAGAAGGCAACATGTATTGTTTTCAGAGCAGATCATTTATAGAATATGGTCAACCCTTCCTGAACAGCAACACAAGCGGTCAGAGAGCAGTGACCTGCAGCCCTCGATCAATACAGTCAGATGAACAAACCCTGCAGCTCCTGAGAGTCTGAGCGCATCCCAAACACACAACATTCCAGAGACCAGGAAGATATTATAAGACCTGAGGAGGTCAGAGAGAGAAACGGCAGCGAGGAACAATCCTTCACTGAAGCCGAATAAAGCCGCATTCCCGGCGATCAATAGCAGCGCTGTGTATTCTGCTCGCGTCGGAGCGCCGCTTTCTAAGAGGATCTGGGAAGATCCGTAATGCCCTTAAGCCTTTCCTTACTCAACATGAATATCACACCCTCCACTCATATCTCCATTCAGGGAAACACACTGCCGGGGATTTGGACACTGCCGAGGAAAAGGCCAATCTTATTTCTTTCTGTATTCTGAGCCCAGAGGAAAGCAGCGCTTTGGAGATCAGGATGTTCAGCATCTGTATTAATACTGACACACACTGATGCTCCGTCCTCAGCCGACTGGATGAATGAACAGAAGAAGCATTATCAGCACGAAATCACAAACACACCAACTGCTGTGCAAAACAACGATAACACGTGTGCTTATTCGACACACGTACACTTTTATAGCTACTGTAGCTTCAATAATTAATCAGGTATTCTGAAACTGATAAAAGTTGTTTCTCCACCAACAGCAATGAACATTTGACTTCAGCACTTCTGAATATTAAATATATCGACCAATCAGAGCACATGTTTACAGATGAGTGATTAAGATCACATATAAATTCTGCAACGGATTTATAAACTTTCGGAGACCAAAGGGGTCAAACTTACGCTGGACGTTGTTTATGAGGACATGAACTTCATCTGAGCAGCGTTTCATCGGAGGAGACATACAAACTCACGGATCTTCACCGCAACCCGCCAAAATAAAAGTTAAGAAAACTATCAGCAGATACACATACAAACTCACGGATCTTCACCGCAACCCGCCAAAATAAAAGTTCAGAAAACTATCAGCAGATACACACACAAACTCACTGCTCTTCACCGCAACCCGCCAAAATAAAAGTTCAGAAAACTATCAGCAGATAAACACACAAACTCACGGATCTTCACCGCAACCCGCCAAAATAAAAGTTCAGAAAACTATCAGCAGATACACACACAAACTCACTGCTCTTCACCGCAACCCGCCAAAATAAAAGTTCAGAAAACTATCAGCAGATAAACACACAAACTCACGGATCTTCACCGCAACCCGCCAAAATAAAAGTTCAGAAAACTATCAGCAGATAAACACACAAACTCACAGATCTTCACCGCAACCCGCCAAAATAAAAGTTCAGAAAACTATCTACAGATACGCACACAAACTCACTGCTCTTCACCGCAACCCGCCAAAATAAAAGTTCAGAAAACTATCAGCAGATAAACACACAAACTCACGGATCTTCACCGCAACCCGCCAAAATAAAAGTTCAGAAAACTATCAGCAGATACACACACAAACTCACAGATCTTCACCGCAACCCGCCAAAATAAAAGTTCAGTTTGACTATCAGCAGATACACACACAAACTCACTGCTCTTCACCGCAACCCGCCAAAATAAAAGTTCAGAAAACTATCAGCAGATACACACACAAACTCACGGATCTTCACCGCAACCCGCCAAAATAAAAGTTCAGAAAACTATCAGCAGATACACACACAAACTCACTGCTCTTCACCGCAACCCGCCAAAATAAAAGTTCAGTTTGACTATCAGCAGATACACACACAAACTCACGGATCTTCACCGCAACCCGCCAAAATAAAAGTTCAGAAAACTATCAGCAGATACACACACAAACTCACTGCTCTTCACCGCAACCCGCCAAAATAAAAGTTCAGAAAACTATCAGCAGATAAACACACAAACTCACGGATCTTCACCGCAACCCGCCAAAATAAAAGTTCAGAAAACTATCAGCAGATAAACACACAAACTCACAGATCTTCACCGCAACCCGCCAAAATAAAAGTTCAGAAAACTATCTACAGATACGCACACAAACTCACTGCTCTTCACCGCAACCCGCCAAAATAAAAGTTCAGAAAACTATCAGCAGATAAACACACAAACTCACGGATCTTCACCGCAACCCGCCAAAATAAAAGTTCAGAAAACTATCAGCAGATACACACACAAACTCACGGATCTTCACCGCAACCCGCCAAAATAAAAGTTCAGAAAACTATCAGCAGATACACACACAAACTCACTGCTCTTCACCGCAACCCGCCAAAATAAAAGTTCAGAAAACTATCAGCAGATACACACACAAACTCACGGATCTTCACCGCAACCCGCCAAAATAAAAGTTCAGGAAACTATCAGCAGATACACACACAAACTCACGGATCTTCACCGCAACCCGCCAAAATAAAAGTTCAGGAAACTATCAGCAGATACACACACAAACTCACTGCTCTTCACCGCACCCGCCAAAATAAAAGTTCAGGAAACTATCAGCAGATACACACACAAACTCACTGCTCTTCACCGCAACCCGCCAAAATAAAAGTTCAGAAAACTATCAGCAGATACACACACAAACTCACTGCTCTTCACCGCAACCCGCCAAAATAAAAGTTCAGAAAACTATCAGCAGATACACACACAAACTCACTGCTCTTCACCGCACCCGCCAAAATAAAAGTTCAGAAAACTATCAGCAGATACACACACAAACTCACAGATCTTCACCGCAACCCGCCAAAATAAAAGTTCAGGAAACTATCAGCAGATACACACACAAACTCACTGCTCTGCACCGCAACCCGCCAAAATAAAAGTTCAGAAAACTATCAGCAGATACACATACAAACTCACAGATCTTCACCGCAACCCGCCAAAATAAAAGTTCAGTTTGACTATCAGCAGATACACATACAAACTCGCGGATCTTCACCGCAACCCGCCAAAATAAAAGTTCAGAAAACTATCAGCAGATACACACACAAACTCACGGATCTTCACCGCAACCCGCCAAAATAAAAGTTCAGGAAACTATCAGCAGATACACACACAAACTCACAGATCTTCACTGCAACCCGCCAAAATAAAAGTTCAGGAAACTATCAGCAGATACACACACAAACTCACTGCTCTGCACCGCAACCCGCCAAAATAAAAGTTCAGAAAACTATCAGCAGATACACACACAAACTCACAGATCTTCACCGCAACCCGCCAAAATAAAAGTTCAGGAAACTATCAGCAGATACACACACAAACTCACTGCTCTGCACCGCAACCCGCCAAAATAAAAGTTCAGAAAACTATCAGCAGATACACATACAAACTCACAGATCTTCACCACAACCCGCCAAAATAAAAGTTCAGTTTGACTATCAGCAGATACACATACAAACTCGCGGATCTTCACCGCAACCCGCCAAAATAAAAGTTCAGAAAACTATCAGCAGATACACACACAAACTCACGGATCTTCACCGCAACCCGCCAAAATAAAAGTTCAGGAAACTATCAGCAGATACACACACAAACTCACAGATCTTCACTGCAACCCGCCAAAATAAAAGTTCAGGAAACTATCAGCAGATACACACACAAACTCACTGCTCTGCACCGCAACCCGCCAAAATAAAAGTTCAGGAAACTATCAGCAGATACACATACAAACTCACGGATCTTCACCGCAACCCGCCAAAATAAAAGTTCAGGAAACTATCAGCAGATACACACACAAACTCACGGATCTTCACCGCAACCCGCCAAAATAAAAGTTCAGTTTGACTATCAGCAGATACACACACAAACTCACGGATCTTCACCGCAACCCGCCAAAATAAAAGTTCAGGAAACTATCAGCAGATACACACACAAACTCACGGATCTTCACCGCAACCCGCCAAAATAAAAGTTCAGGAAACTATCAGCAGATACACACACAAACTCACGGATCTTCACCGCAACCCGCCAAAATAAAAGTTCAGGAAACTATCAGCAGATACACACACAAACTCACGGATCTTCACCGCAACCCGCCAAAATAAAAGTTCAGGAAACTATCAGCAGATACACACACAAACTCACGGATCTTCACCGCAACCCGCCAAAATAAAAGTTCAGTTTGACTATCAGCAGATACACATACAAACTCACGGATCTTCACCGCAACCCGCCAAAATAAAAGTTCAGGAAACTATCAGCAGATACACACACAAACTCACGGATCTTCACCGCAACCCGCCAAAATAAAAGTTCAGAAAACTATCAGCAGATACACACACAAACTCACGGATCTTCACCGCAACCCGCCAAAATAAAAGTTCAGGAAACTATCAGCAGATACACACACAAACTCACTGCTCTTCACCGCAACCCGCCAAAATAAAAGTTCAGGAAACTATCAGCAGATACACACACAAACTCACAGATCTTCACCGCAACCCGCCAAAATAAAAGTTCAGAAAACTATCAGCAGATACACACACAAACTCACAGATCTTCACCGCAACCCGCCAAAATAAAAGTTCAGAAAACTATCAGCAGATACACATACAAACTCACGGATCTTCACCGCAACCCGCCAAAATAAAAGTTCAGGAAACTATCAGCAGATACACACACAAACTCACAGATCTTCACCGCAACCCGCCAAAATAAAAGTTCAGAAAACTATCAGCAGATACACACACAAACTCACAGATCTTCACCGCAACCCGCCAAAATAAAAGTTCAGAAAACTATCAGCAGATACACACACAAACTCACTGCTCTGCACCGCAACCCGCCAAAATAAAAGTTCAGAAAACTATCAGCAGATACACACACAAACTCACTGCTCTGCACCGCAACCCGCCAAAATAAAAGTTCAGGAAACTATCAGCAGATACACACACAAACTCACGGATCTTCACCGCAACCCGCCAAAATAAAAGCTCAGAAAACTATCAGCAGATACACACACAAACTCACAGATCTTCACCGCAACCCGCCAAAATAAAAGTTCAGGAAACTATCAGCAGATACACACACAAACTCACGGATCTTCACCGCAACCCGCCAAAATAAAAGTTCAGGAAACTATCAGCAGATACACACACAAACTCACGGATCTTCACCGCAACCCGCCAAAATAAAAGTTCAGAAAAACTATCAGTAGATACACACACAAACTCACAGATCTTCACCGCAACCCGCCAAAATAAAAGTTCAGAAAAACTATCAGCAGATACACACACAAACTCAAAGCTCTTCACTGCAACCTGCCAAAATAAAAGTTCAGGAAACTATCAGCAGATACACACACAAACTCACAGATCTTCACCACAACCCGCCAAAATAAAAGTTCAGGAAACTATCAGCAGATACACACACAAACTCACAGATCTTCACCACAACCCGCCAAAATAAAAGTTCAGAAAACTATCGGCAGATACACACACAAACTCACAGAACTTCACCGCAACCCGCCAAAATAAAAGTTCAGGAAACTATCAGTAGATACACACACAAACTCACAGATCTTCACCGCAACCCGCCAAAATAAAAGTTCAGTTTGATGTGAAGAAACAATGACAGAAAATATATTAATATTGTATATTAGAATGTACTTCTCAAAGTCATTATATAATTTATATTAGTAATAATATTCAGTGAATTTGATGGAATATTGCCTAATACAGATTTTTTTCTAGTCATTTAAATGTATAAAACATGTTGAGATACAAAAAAAAAATTGACAAAAACAGGTCTTTGACAAAAATAAAAATGCAATGTTCTGATGTACAGTTTCATTTGGCTACAATGTGAATTAAAAAATGGATGACATTATTGAAGTTTTATGAATTTTGATAATTAAAATTGAATTAACCCATTAAAACAGGACCCAGACAGAATTTGGGGAAAAGAGGTTTAGATTCTTAATAATATTAATAAATATAAATAAGTTAATTAAAACATGTTTTATATATATATATATACATATGAATTCTGAGAAGGAAATATATATATATATATATATACTTATGTATGAATAATGCACCATTTTATTTGTGAATAACTAAAAATGTGATTGTTCTGTTGTAAAGTGTTATATTTTCATTTGGTCACAATTTTAAAAGATTAATTAGAAAAGGAATCTAGAATTTATGCAGCACTTTATCTAACAAAACAATAAATTAAAAAAAATGCTCGTTACATTTTAATAGATTCATTTTAAATGAAAAATCCAGAAAAATAATTTAACTAAAAGCACAGAATTTGGGGAAAACAAAATGGAATTTTAGGTAAAAATATAACACATTCTGCTCTGCAGAGTCTTTTTGTATATCCAGAGCAAACAAAATCAAAGGTTGGTTGACCCTGAGCAGCAGGGGTCATAAAGGTCAAGAGGTACGGTGACCTGGGCTCTCATCGCCCTGTCTCATTTCCTGAGCTTGTGTCGAGGAGCTGCTGGACCCCTGACTGACGGCACACAATGGGCTCATTCAGCGACCGGCCCCCATATGCCGGAGCCCCATAAAGGGCCAATCTGTCGCTCTATTGTCCAGCCACCCGTCTCTGGATCCTGACAGCAGTGCCACAATCATCCACCCCTGAGGAGACGCATGAATCACAGGCCGGGCGTCCATGCGTGCCGCGCTGCAGGAGCCCATCACAGCTGCAAACAAACAAACTCTCTGACGGCTGATATTAATGCCTGATCCCTGTGTTCTGATCACAGATTAACCTCGCCGGACGCTCACCATATGCTGGATCTACACCGCAAAAACATGTTCGTTTTCTGGCACAGATATCTAGAAAATTCTGAAATCAAGATACATTAACTGCAGAAGCAAAATGACTGAGTTTTCTGAAGTGAGTTGAAGATGTTTGATGCCAGACTTTATGACCTTAAATTCCATAAAACGGAGGAAATTTTAATTTGATTCTCTTTTTTAGTCACAAATGCGAGTGAAACGCAAGCACTGTCGAGCCCTGCATTATCCTGAGGAGATCTGTGTTAACACATCAGAGAGAGAGAGAGAGAGAGAGAGAGAGAGAGAGAGAGCATGAATATTAAACACATCCTCCTCTGCAGCTTTGCATAAGTTCAAAGGTCGCTGTGTCTGAAGGCTTGCTGGAAGACATGGCTCTGAGACCTGCAGCAGCATCACATGCGCTGACTTTGCTAATGAGAGTTTATTTCACCCCACAGGCTGTTGATTAAGGCCACTAATTAGTATTATTCATGTGTGTGACAGTCTGACCGATGGCCCGAGTGCATATGAGCGTCACGCGTGTCAGTGTGTCCTTCCTCATGAGCTCTGTGATCACGATCAGACATCACGCGACGCGCTTACGCTGGAAGATTGCACTGCTCTTTTGGAAGCATCGTTTTGTAAGAGTTTCCACAGGTTAAGCCAGAATGTGCAGCTGACGCTTCACCGCAGCTTCATATCTGCTGTAATTTCACAGTAAGTTGACAGAAGATTAGCAGAGATTACAGCGCAGCAGTGATTGAGGTCTCTCCTTTTATTTCCATATCTGTACTCAAAACAATGCAATCTTTATGTTTATGAGCGAGCTAAAGGAGCTAAAGGAGCTCAGGGCTCGACCCCAGCGGCGAATCAATCAAATATTACAGTGTTGCTTCAAAACACGACGTCTGCCGTTCTCAGATCGCTGCTGGTTAACGTTGACGGCTGAAATTGCAGCAGGAGACGTTTGCGATGACGCACGTGAGAGGAACACACACTCTTCAGATCTACACATGTGACTCCTAACAGTCATGTGACTCCAGGACACTTCAGTATAGAGCTCAAGTCATACGGACAGACTGCTGTCATGGGTATGATTGTTTGTCCAATGTTTTGTCCAAAACTAACCCAATATTTAAAAAAAGCTTTAAAAATGAAAAAAAAAAAAAAAAAAAATTATATATATATATATATATATTATAATTAAAAATGATTAATAACTGCATTAATATAAAAAAGTACAAAAATGCATTAATATTAAATTGCATTATATTAATTGAAAAATAAATGTAAATTGAATTAATATAATTTAAAAATGGAAAAAGTAAAATTTACTCATATTTAAAAAGTTAAAAAAAAAAGCAATATTAAAATGAAAAATGTAAAAAACAAAATTACATATTAATTAAAAATGAAATAAGTAAATTGAATTAATATTAAAAAATTAAACAAATGCATAAAAATAAATTATATTTTAAAATGTAAAAATTATATCAAAATAATTGTAAAAATGTAAATTGCATTAATATTAAAATGACAAAAATGTTAATATTAATATTAAATTACATGATTTTAATTGAAAAATAAAAAAATGCAAATTGGTTTCATTTTAAAAAGTAAAAACAAAAAAGTAAATTGCATTAATATAAAAAAAACCTGTTAATATTAAACTTAAAAATGTAAAAAAAATACACAATTAAAAAAGAAAAAAGTAAAAAATTAAAGAAATGTATCAAAATTAAATTTTAAAATGTAAAATTACATATTAATTGAAAACTGTAAACTGCATTAATATTAAAAAGTAAAAACATTAATATTAAACTTAATTGTAAAAAATGACAATGAATTAATATTTTAAAAAGTATAGATACATTATAAAAGTATAGATATTACTATAAAATTAAAAAATAAAATTACATTAATATTAGACTAAAAATGCTTAAAACAACAATACTTTTATTTTAAAATCTTAATTACACTAATTCTTTTACATTAAAGTTTCATTAATGTGTATCATTAATGTATAAATCTTCCTAAAGCTGGTCTTTTTTAAACGCAAGAAACAGCACAGGATGAAATACACACATTTTCTAAAACAATCTTCATATCTTGTGCAGTTTCACTTCTCAGGTAAATGAGTTTTAGATGTTTGGCAAGTAAATGATGACAGAATGTAAATGATCTGCTGATGTATTCCTTTAAGAGCTTCTGTGGAGCAGTTTAATTGTTCATATACACACGAGTGCAATTAAGAAATGAAAGCAGCATAAACACACACACACACACACACACACACAGTTGTAAAGAAGTTCCTTCACTAAATGACTTGTCATCTTTCTCTTATATAGCCGTATCACGCTGTAATTATTCCAGCTTCCAGAGAGCTTTTTAAAGCGGTCTGTGTCATGAAACGCTTTATAAATACAGAGGTATTATTATGATAACATAAAGGTCTTATTATTCCATGCGCTCTGAACGATGTGTACGTGTTCGAGTCCATGTGCCGCTTCTAAAGCACATGCGTGACCCGGTAATCCTGCGCATGTCGGTCGTCTGCGCTGCACCTGTTTGTGTTCATTACAAGGTGACCATCTGACATCAGAACAGCGGTCACCTCCACGTGCATGTCTGTGAGGTCAGAGGTCAGACGACAACTGACCGCTCAATCTCTCAGCATCAAGTCAAGCTTTATTTCTATAGCGCTTCATACAATACAGATCGTTTCAAAGCAGATTCATAATAATAAACAGAAAAATAACAGAAACAGAGTTCAATTCTGCCGTAAAACTGCTCTAAAAGACGGCAGAGTCATGATTCACACATTCATCACTCATGATTCACACATTCATCTCTCATTCATCACTCATGATTCACACATTCATCACTCATGATTCACACATTCATCACTCATGATTCACACATTCATCTCTCATTCATCACTCATGATTCACACATTCATCACTCATGATTCACACACTCATCTCTCATTCATCACTCATGATTCACACATTCATCACTCATGATTCACACATTCATCTCTCATTCATCACTCATGATTCACACATTCATCTCTCATTCATCACTCATGATTCACACATTCATCACTCATGATTCACACATTCATCTCTCATTCATCACTCATGATTCACACACTCATCTCTCATTCATCACTCATGATTCACACATTCATCTCTCATTCATCACTCATGATTCACACATTCATCTCTCATTCATCACTCATGATTCACACACTCATCTCTCATTCATCACTCATGATTCACACATTCATCTCTCATTCATCACTCATGATTCACACACTCATCTCTCATTCATCACTCATGATTCACACATTCATCACTCATGATTCACACACTCATCTCTCATTCATCACTCATGATTCACACATTCATCACTCATGATTCACACATTCATCTCTCATTCATCACTCATGATTCACACATTCATCACTCATGATTCACACATTCATCTCTCATTCATCACTCATGATTCACACATTCATCACTCATGATTCACACATTCATCTCTCATTCATCACTCATGATTCACACATTCATCACTCATGATTCACACATTCATCTCTCATTCATCACTCATGATTCACACATTCATCTCTCATTCATCACTCATGATTCACACATTCATCACTCATGATTCACACACTCATCTCTCATTCATCACTCATGATTCACACATTCATCACTCATGATTCACACAATCAGCTCTCATCATCATCACTCATGATTCACACACTCATCTCTCATGATTCACACATCACTCATGATTCACACATTCATCTCTCATTCATCACTCATGATTCACACATTCATCTCTCATTCATCACTCATGATTCACACACTCATCTCTCATTCATCACTCATGATTCACACATTCATCTCTCATTCATCACTCATGATTCACACATTCATCTCTCATTCATCACTCATGATTCACACATTCATCTCTCATTCATCACTCATGATTCACACACTCATCTCTCATTCATCACTCATGATTCACACACTCATCTCTCATTCATCACTCATGATTCACACATTCATCTCTCATTCATCACTCATGATTCACACACTCATCTCTCATTCATCACTCATGATTCACACATTCATCTCTCATTCATCACTCATGATTCACACATTCATCTCTCATTCATCACTCATGATTCACACATTCATCTCTCATTCATCACTCATGATTCACACATTCATCACTCATGATTCACACATTCATCTCTCATTCATCACTCATGATTCACACATTCATCACTCATGATTCACACATTCATCACTCATTCATCACTCATGATTCACACATTCATCACTCATGATTCACACATTCATCTCTCATTCATCACTCATGATTCACACATTCATCTCTCATTCATCACTCATGATTCACACATTCATCTCTCATTCATCACTCATGATTCACACATTCATCACTCATGATTCACACATTCATCTCTCATTCATCACTCATGATTCACACATTCATCTCTCATTCATCACTCATGATTCACACACTCATCTCTCATTCATCACTCATGATTCACACACTCATCTCTCATTCATCACTCATGATTCACACATTCATCTCTCATTCATCACTCATGATTCACACATTCATCTCTCATTCATCACTCATGATTCACACATTCATCTCTCATTCATCACTCATGATTCACACATTCATCACTCATTCATCACACTCATGATTCACACATTCATCTCTCATTCATCACTCATGATTCACACATTCATCACTCATTCATCACTCATGATTCACACATTCATCTCTCATTCATCACTCATGATTCACACATTCATCACTCATTCATCACTCATGATTCACACATTCATCTCTCATTCATCACTCATGATTCACACATTCATCTCATTCATCACTCATGATTCACACATTCATCTCTCATTCATCACTCATGATTCATCACTCATGATTCACACATTCATCTCTCATTCATCACTCATGATTCACACATTCATCATCTCATCATTCATCACTCATGATTCACACATTCATCTCATCATCATCATCACATGATTCACACACTCATCTCTCATTCATCACTTCATGATTCACACACTCATCTCTCATTCATCACTCATGATTCACACACTCATCTCTCATTTCATCACTCTCTCGATTCACTCATGATTCATTCATCTCATTCATCATGATCACTCATGATTCACACATTCATCTCTCATTCATCACTCATGATTCACACATGATTCACACATTCATC
Source organism: Chanodichthys erythropterus (assembly GCF_024489055.1). Classification (NCBI taxonomy): domain Eukaryota; kingdom Metazoa; phylum Chordata; class Actinopteri; order Cypriniformes; family Xenocyprididae; genus Chanodichthys; species Chanodichthys erythropterus. Next base: position 53,902,356 of record NC_090233.1, read on the forward strand.
TCTCATCACTCATGATTCACACATTCATCACTCATGATTCACACATTCATCTCTCATTCATCACTCATGATTCACACATTCATCTCTCATTCATCACTCATGATTCACACACTCATCTCTCATTCATCACTCATGATTCACACATCTCTCATTCATCACTCATGATTCACACATTCATCTCTGGATTCATTCATTCACTCATGATTCACACATTCATCTCTCATTCATCACTCATGATTCACACATTCATCTCTCATTCATCACTCATGATTCACACATTCATCTCTCATTCATCACTCATGATTCACACATTCATCACTCATTCATCACTCATGATTCACACATTCATCTCTCATTCATCACTCATGATTCACACATTCATCACTCATTCATCACTCATGATTCACACATTCATCTCTCATTCATCACTCATGATTCACACATTCATCACTCATTCATCACTCATGATTCACACATTCATCTCTCATTCATCACTCATGATTCACACACTCATCTCTCATTCATCACTCATGATTCACACATTCATCTCTCATTCATCACTCATGATTCACACACTCATCTCTCATTCATCACTCATGATTCACACACTCATCTCTCATTCATCACTCATGATTCACACACTCATCTCTCATTCATCACTCATGATTCACACATTCATCTCTCATTCATCACTCATGATTCACACATTCATCTCTCATTCATCACTCATGATTCACACATTCATCTCTCATTCATCACTCATGATTCACACATTCATCTCTCATTCATCACTCATGATTCACACATTCATCTCTCATTCATCACTCATGATTCACACATTCATCTCTCATTCATCACTCATGATTCACACATTCATCTCTCATTCATCACTCATGATTCACACATTCATCACTCATGATTCACACATTCATCACTCATGATTCACACATTCATCACTCATGATTCACACATTCATCACTCATGATTCACACATTCATCACTCATGATTCACACACTCATCTCTCATTCATCACTCATGATTCACACATTCATCTCTCATTCATCACTCATGATTCACACATTCATCTCTCATGATTCACACACTCATCTCTCATTCATCACTCATGATTCACACATTCATCACTCATGATTCACACACTCATCTCTCATTCATCGCTCATGATTCACACATTCATCTCTCATTCATCACTAGGCTTGATTCTGTAATGGAACAAATAATATAAACAAGGTAATTGTCACGTTTTTCTCACTTTTGATCATTTTTATATCACAATCCTTACTTTTTTCCTTACAATTCTGAGTTTAGATCTTGCAATTCTGTTGTTTAGTTTCAGCCATGGGATAAACAAATAAAAAAGATACTTGCGACTTTCTACATCACAATTTTTAGTTTATCTCTCACAATACAGACTTTCCTCAGAATTGTGACTTTTAATGTGGCAATTGCAAATCAACATCTAACAATCCTTAGAACTGTGAGACATAATTTCAATTAAAAATGAAAAAAAAAAGTAAATTGCATTAATATTAAAAATTACAAAAATGCATTAATATTAAATTACATTTTATTAATTGAAAAATAAAAAAAAATGTAAATTGGATTCATACATTTTAAAAATGGAAAAAGTAAATTGTATTAATATTAAAAAAGTAAAAAAAAAATTACATATTAATTAAAAATGAAATAAGTAAATTGAATTAATATTAAAAAATTAAACAAATGCAAAATAAATTATATTTTAAAATGTAAAAATAATATCAAATTAATTGTAAAAATGCAAAATGCATTAATATTAAATATAAACAATTGAAAACAATTCTGACTTTTTCCCTCACAATTCTGAGTTTACATCTTGCGGTTCTGTTGTTTTGTTTCAGCTATGGGATAAACAAGTAAACATAATTGCGACTTTATACATCACAATTTTTAGTTTATATATCTCACAATCAGGGCTTGACATTAACTTTTTTGCTCACCAGCCAATGTGGATAGTGGTTTTCCAAAGTTACTAGCCACTCAGCATTTTCACTGGCCACAATTTTGCTGCTAGGGAAATTACATTTTATATGATGAAAGTTGACTGGCATGCTTAAATTACTTGATTTTGAGTCATTTTACTTGATTTACAAGATTTAAATCCCTTTCAAACTTACAAATGCAGATTGACCACCCAAATCAAGACTATACATTGTATATATCAGGTAGGCCTATGTATAGTTATTTTTGTTAGGCTATGTAAAAAGAACAAAGAAGCAAATTACAAATAGTAATTTAAAAAAAATATATATATATTTTTTTTTTTTCAGATAGCCTACATATGTTTATTTAGCATACATGTATACATTTATTTAACATTTTTTGATGTTTGATTAACATTAATGACAGACAGGTATTTATTTGGGGGCTGCTGAATGCATGGACGTCATATACTGACACATATCCAGTTTTTACCCACTTAGCCGTAAGCCATAGCCGACTGTATTCACGCGAGATACTCCACACGATGCATTTTGACATCTGTGTGTGCGTGTATTCAGGCGCAAGGAGAACTGATCGCGCACGCGAGCGCTTCTGTTGTGTCATTCAGCGCGATTCCGCCTATCCCGCCTTCACTAACCGCAAGTTAATCCATAAAGAATTGTGACTGAATTGTAATTTTGTGATACGATGATCTTGGCTATTTTTCATTTGGCTGTAGGCTAAAGTAATATTCATCCCGCCAAAGTGGCTAGTGGGAGTGGCTGTCTTACCCGCCACAGCTGAAATCTACCCGCATTTGGCGGGTTGGCGGGTGTTAATGTCAAGCCCTGCTCACAATACAGACTTTCCTTCTCAGAATTGTGACTTTTAATGTGGCAATCGCAAAATTAACATCTAACAATTCTTAGAAATGTGAGATATAAACTCAGAATTGCAATAAAAAAGTCAGGAATTACCCAATGACAGAATTATCCAAGTTAACGTCAGTAAATTATGGAGTGCAGCAAGGCTCTGTGTTAGGCCCTCTGCTATTTACAATATACATGCTGCATGCAAAACTGAATTAGTTTTCACTGTTGTTACATAGAAATAAATGTGAATTAAACTGAATAGATATAATCTTCCATGCATCACAGCTCTAGCATGTTTCAATGATTCAGAGAAAATCACCCACTCCAGATTACAGCTTCTTAATCCTGCTGTCCATTTGGCTCCTGCTGTCTGCAGCACTTTATTAAAAGCGCAGCCCTCGCTCGTGTCGAACGCAGTTGTCCTAGAAACGCTGCACGCTGGGGAGAATGTGGCTTCAACAGTCTGCAGTGACCTTTGACCCCGCGCTCGCTGGCGCCGCTTTGTTTGAAGGTTGGCACTCGCGTTAATCGGCCTCCTGCCAGCGCCGCGGCTCTCTTACCCTCGTCTAATCGTATAACGTGAACTTACTGATGTTCTCTCTGGGAAAAGAATCATGGCCGAGTCCGGATGGCTTATTAGAGGCTGTTCAAGCATAGAACACAACAATCAATGTCTCAGATCCTTTCTAGTGCAGTTTACAAAGTCAAGCATCACTATTACCGCAGTACTCCTACTGATCAAAAACCTCAACAACACGTATTAAAGTTCAGAGTAACTCTGATGATACTAAAAACATCCTAGCAACTGCATAGCAACCACTGATGGTAGTTAAATATGGAAGCAACCCATCTGTTAGTCCTCTCTAATAAACACAAGGACGTTTCCTGACGCGCACACACACACACACACACACACACACAGTTACCTCTTCCACCGGGGCCATTAATTTGGTTTAGTCGTATGTCACCGAGCAACATGCATAACTGCAGATCCAAGCAAACGCCTTCAAACACGCCAATGACATCCTCTATCACTCATCAGGTACAGACGGAATTATGCATGAAGCCTGACGTTCATCTGGATCGCACGCTGCACATCCTTGACATGCCAATTCAATTAGGATCCAAGGGGACTGCCGGTGAATTGGACCCATGTGACTGGAAGAATTGAAGCGCCGTCATTTTTCACAGAACACAGATTGGATTTCCCACAGAATGTAATGTGATCCCAGTTAGTGCTCCGGATGCTCTAATTGACAGGTGAAGGACAACCGCATCCCATCCTCCACTGGAAAAACTGCCAAATTCCCATTCAATTCCAGAACATCAGCTCAAGTGTTGAAGAGCCGTGCAGACACTGCTGATGGATTTAAAGGGACAGTTCACCCAAAAAACATCAGTCTGTCATCATTTACTCGCCCTCAGGTCATTCCAGACCTGTAAGACTCACATTCTTCAGCAGATTGACAGTCTCGGTCAATGTTCACTTTCATTATGTGGAAAAACAACAAGCAGTGAGACTGAAGCTGTCGGTCTCTGACATTCTGCTCAACATCCACAGAAGAACGAACGTCGTACAGCTTTGGAAAGATGACAGAAGGATCATGTTTGGGTAAATGATGCCTTTAACCTTCCAATCTGCTCTTAGAATATGAACTATATCTGATTTTTTGCCGACTAGCTGACATCGTCTGTTAAAGCGGTGGTTGATTATGATTTGACTTTTGTAACTTTAGTTAGTGTGTAATGTTGCTGTTTGATCATAAACAACATCTGCAAAGTTACGACGCTCAAAGTTCAATGCAAAGAGAGATATTTTCTTTTACAGAAACAGCTGGTAGGGAATACAACGAGCTTAGTGACATCACAAACCCTAAAATGTACATAAACCCCGCCCCCGAGAACAAGGGGTTGTTGGGCTGCTTTAGAGAAGAGGAAGAGTTGTTTTTGTAAATGGCGTCATTTTACGCCGGACTGCTTCACAAACGAGGATCAATTCAACACAAAAGATGAACATGACGGCACATGCTAGTGGATGAGTTGAATCAACTCCACAGCAACTACATCAATTTATCCACTAACCATTCAGAAACGTCTAAAAGTTGTAACTTCTTCCTGAGTCTCTCCATCAGTGTCGACTCCGGTTTGAACAATGTAAGGCTGAACACTTTCCTCATTTTGGCTGCGTGAGATTCTCCAGCTTTGTTGTTGTTGAGCTGTTAAAGCTCCGCCCTCTTCTGGAGCAGCAGCTCATTTGCATTTAAAGGGACACACACAAAAACGGCGTGTTTTTGCTCATGCCAAAATAGAGGCAAATTTGACAAGCTATAATAAATGATCTGTGGGGGATTTTGAGCTGAAACTTCACACACACATTCTGGAGACACCAGAGACTGATATTACGTGAAAGTTGCATTCTAGGTCTCCTTTAAAAGTGACCCATATCCAATATCTGCATTTACTCTTGGTGAAACAACCTGAGGTAGACGTAAAAGCCTGTAAAAGTTTAGACCAAAAAGAAGGTAAAAAACAGAGTGATTTGCAATGGATGCAGACAAAATGATAATACAAGCTTTTGCTTTCCACACCATCTTTAAAGGTCAACAAAACATTAGGTTGAGCCTCCATTGCGCCATTGAAAAGAGTCATGTGATCACGGAATATCCGATCTGTATGTTTTATATATGTATATAAAATTATACTGCATCATGTTTAGTTTCTCAATCAAATTCAGTCGTCAGTAAATTCTCTTCTGAATGGTGCGAGCAAAAGTGACTTCAGAAGAACTAGAAGTGCTCTAAAATGAAAATGAAATCCGAGCGGATGATTAGTACAAGACTTTAAGTGCACACGGGCTGGGATAATCTGTGACTAACTTGTCCAGATCCGCCCATTTAACTTGACTGGAGTGAAATGTAATGCGACGTCCGTCTGATGCGGCGAGACTCAACATCTGGCAGCAGGACGTGCCAAAGACCAGATCAACCGCTCACGTTCAGGGGAAACGCCACCGTCGACGGCGCTTTACATCACAGATCAGTGCTGGAAAACAGTCAGGGAGAGTTTGCAGCTGAATCGTGATTAGCGATTAGATATGCGAAGGATTAGATGGGCTTTAAACACGCCTGTGTGTCTAAATCCAGGCAAATTAAGATCCGTCTGTGTTTCTCACCCATATGGCACTGGGAGGGAATGAGGAAACATCGCGCTGATTCTGTTTCACGAGCAAACATCACGAGGAGAACCGTCACACTGCGCCTAATCCACATATTCCTGAAAACACATCTTTTTATCTACGTTTTGACCTTCTGTCCACTGCAAAACATGATTCTATTACTCTATTTTTGCCTAAACATTCTTAAATCAAGATGCCTTTATTAGAGAAGCAAAATGACTGAAGATATTAAGACTTTTTTAATAAAGTGAGCTTGTGCTTAAAACAAGAACAAATATCTGATAATCTAGTTTTAACTTTTCTGACCTCATCAGTTTCATTAATCTTTCTCTTCTCCAGTAAATGTATCTTGATTAAGAACGTTTAGATGTTTGTGCTGGAAAACAAGACAGAAATAATAAGAAAAGATTTTTCTGCAGTGCAATGGAATAACAATAAAGTGCCGGACGCACCAGTAAATAGTGGGATATTTTGATAATAAAATGAATAGCGTGAACTTTATTAATGTCTGGTCTCTAGTTATCATCTCAGTGAGCTTTTATTATGTTTTAAACGTGTGCATTAAGACGATTTGTGAAGTTTCAGTGTGGACGAGAAAGTTGGAAAACATTAGTCTGGATGGCAAATTTAAACGCACCTGGATTGATGCAGTCGTAGCCTTAAACAGAAATATGATCCGACACAACTCATTTATTCCAAGCAAACTCACCTGAACGTACTTCAGCGCTGTGCAATCTGTTCCAGCAGAGACTCGTTTATCATGAATCTTATTTCTGTTGACCTTGAAGTCATTAGAAGCCTGTTCATCTGCTCCGCTGTAAACGCTACAGACGCCCATGAGGCCGTTCACATCCGTCATCGCAATTATACCGGCCGCAGACGTGAGGAGCAACACACGCAGACATTTACATGATGGATCAAACCGGTCCGGACGGAGAGCGATGGAAACCATTACCCACAATCCCCGGCCTCCCTCTTCCCTCATTTGCAACATAAACGGCACCGTTCTCGTCTGCGTGGAGCAGAAACGCTCAACGTGAAGAGCGTCAGGCGTCTGTCACCTGAAGCGACACGTCCCCCGAACGCTTGTAAAGACGACAGACTGTCAGCAACATTTGATGTTATTTCAGAACTGTGAGGCTGTGATGATGGATGATCCACGTCACGGCAGACGCACCATAAATCTGAGCACTCCTCTGGGATACACCACGGTAAATCCCACTGCAAAAAATCATGTTCTTCCTCAGTGTTTCTGTCTTGTTTTCCAGCACAAATATCTAAATATTCTTAAATCAAGATACATTTACTGGAGAAGAGAAATGACTGAAGATATTAAGACTTGATTAATGAAAAATGCATCAAAATGAAGTGAGTGTGTGCTTAAAACAAGAGCAAATATCTGCAGATGGAGTCAGAAACATAATTCAAAGAGGTTAATCAGGAACATTTTGATCATCTAAAGGCCTTAGAAATGTATTAAATATGAAACAGTGTTTTTCCAATATAATAACATCTTGATGGTTTAATATGTAATAAATAGCAGTATTGTCATTGTAATTTTTTAAAGTAGGGTTAGAACAATTATAGCTGTTATATTACAGTATCAAACGCACTGAAGACACTCTGCGCCTCCATCTATCCTGCTGATTCCTGCCGTTTCCTCAGACTAAATTTCCCAGCACATCGCCATACACGCGCCGCTCTATATTCCACAGCGTTTCTGCCCGCCGTCGGCGTGATGTACGAGTGCCATCACTGAAAATAATGGTGTGTCTCGGGGTAATCTTTTATTTTGCTGCCGCAAGGCCAAACGGGGTGACGACCGGCTCCGAAGTGGAGCTGCAATAGGACACGATTTCCAGCCGGGGGGTTTCAGGAGCGACGCACACCGAGAAAATGCAAGTTGATGACGAGGTAATAAGATGTTACCATCCGCACTTTGACCTTCATCGAGGTGTGACCTTCACTACTGTGATTTAAAGACAATCCCCACACAGACAATGAGAAATCAACACTTTTAGTTTATTCCTGAGGAATATGATGCTTGTTTTTAGATTGTTTGGCTTGTGACATCAGTGTTTCTGTCTCGTTTTCCAGAACAAATATCTAAACATTCTATAAATCAAGATACATTTACTGGAGAAGAGAAATGACTGAAGATATTAAGTCATCAAAATGAGGTGAGTTTGTGCTCAAAACAAGAACAAATATCTGCCAATTGGGTCAGAAATATATTCTTGTTTTCCCTTAAGATTATTTTTCTGACTCCATTGGCAGATATTTGTCTTGTTTTAAGCACAAACTCACTTCATTTTGATGATTTTTCATCTCTCAGGTAAGTGTCGTGGAGGGGTGAGGTGAAGTCACAACATCTGTCCGCTGGAGTGCCTCAGGGCTCAGTCTTGGGACCGCTTCTCTTCATCAGAAACATGCTTTTTCCTATCATTTTTCATTAATCAAGTCTTAATATCTTCAGTCATTTCGGTTCTCCAGTAAATGCATCTTGATTTAAGAATGTTTAGATGTTTATGCTGGAAAACAAACAGAAACACTGAGGAAGAACATCAGATTTGCAGTCCAAAGAACACATCCTCCGTCCAACAGCGTCTCATCACACAATAAATGATCAGATGGATTCATGAAGCACTATCCGAGGATTAAAGCCGGTGTGTGTCCTGAAGAAGAACGCACTCAAATGGCCTTGGCCGTTTCCACCCTCGACACTTCCAAAGGCAGTTAGGAAAACCGTCTCTTTGGCAGACGGGAGCTTTGGCAGCGTCTCCGCAGTTTGGGATTGGGTCGGCTGGTGGGAAAGTCAGTCCCTCTTGGCACAGAGAAGCAGGAATCCACGGCCTTCCCCGCGCGAGCAGGTGGCCGGAGTCGGAGCCAGCGCCACAGGATTTGGACTCAAGATGGGACTCCTGCGGTTCCAGATCACACGGATGACCTTGAGAGGATAAGCGCCATCCGTCTCCAGCTCATTCATCTCCTGTGTGGGAGAATTAGCCTTATGTTTGGTGACAGACCGTCGAGCGGGACGATCATTCAGCCCATGTTTGAGACGATGGCTGTGATTGGCCTCTTTATGTCCACATCATAATAAATGTAATGATAGTAATCTCCATGCTCAAACTCCTTCAAAAAGATAATAAAACACACACACACTTTATATATAAACTACATGTTGAGATTTAAAGGGTAGTTCACCATAAAATTATTCTTCTTTCATCATTTACTGTTGTTTAAATCTGTATGACTTTCTTTCTTCTATGGAACAAATAAGAAGATATTTTGAATATCCAAACCAAACAACATTAGACCCCATTGGCTTTCATTACCTGTATACACTCTTTAAAATAAAGATTTCAAAAGGTGTTTTTCGCAGTGATAACATGGAAAACCCATTCTTGGTTCCTCATAGAACCTTTCAGTGATCAGTTCTTACCAAGAACCTGAAGCCATGATACAGTGTCTTAAAGCAGTAACTAAACCAGCACATCTCAATGATTGCGTTCTTCACTGAATCTGATTGGCCTCGAGTCTCTGTCAGAGGATCTGATTGGCCTCGAGTCTCTGTCAGAGGATCTGATTGGCCTTGAGTCTCTGTCAGAGGATCTGATTGGCCTCGAGTCTCTGTCAGAGGATCTGATTGGCCTTGAGTCTCTGTCAGAGGATCTGATTGGCCTCGAGTCTCTGTCAGAGGGTGATCGGGCTGGTCCGGGAGCTGATGAACAGGCTCATTAGTGAAACGCAGCTTCGCTGGCTGATTGCTGAATCTCTTGGACAGCTTCATCTGGTTCTGTTTCATGTGCCGCCAGGACCTGAGGGAAAGCAGGAGGCTTTCAATCACATTTTTGGCAGCGGTTGTGCATGTAGCGCTTCCATTTCTCTAAGAGCACTAGTTACCTAGAGTGCCATTTTGGAGGACTTTCAGCTTTTTTAAGCACCGCTAAAAAACAGAAGTCACTTTATGTTTGGAGAGCCTCTCGACGCTCTCATGACAGAAGAATCTCAGTGTTTGGTTCACATGAGCCTCGGCCTTCTGATAGATGGCGTTTGTTGGTTTAGCTCCATTTCAGTCTCTGCCGACTCACTGACGTCCCTTTTCTCAGAAACAATGCGACCGCATCACACAGACCTGCAGATGCTGACCTCATGCATCGCCCAAAATAATTCCTGCATTAGTAGAAGAAAGTATTTATAGCACAAACTGAACTCAGACCAGCACTGACACCACCGCTGAGACGTTATACACACACAATAGGAGTCATTTTAGATCAGGCCAACAGTAATGAAAGTTATTTTTGCTGGAAATTCAACCCCAAAAATATACACTGCAAAAAATGCTGTTCTTACTTAGAGTTTTTGTCTTGATTCTAGTCAAAATATCTTAAAGTTCTTAAATCAAGAAGCATTTTCTTGACAAGTAAAAATTATTTTCTTGTTAAAACAAGCAAAATAATCTGCCAATGGGGGAGGGCAAAATAATCTTAATCCAAACTGAAAACAAGATTATATGTCTTATTTTTGGTTTGAAATCAGATTATTTTGCTTGTTTTAAGGAAAAACTCACTTAATTTTGACTTATTTTTCCTAAAAACAAGAAAATAATTTTTACTTGTCAAGAAAATGCTTCTTGGTTTAAGAAGATATTTTGACTAGAAACAAGACAAAAACTCTAAGTAAGAACAGCATTTTTTGCAGTGTAGCGATGCTTATTTTGGCTAAACTACACTATAAAAATGATGGGTTAAAAACAATCCGGTTGAAAATGGACAAACCCATGGCTTAAAACACCCCACTCGCTGAATTTGTTCATTTTCAACCCAACTTGGGTTGTTTTTAACCCAGCATTTTTAGAGTGTAGTGAATTAAAGGAATATTTTGCCCAAAAATGATCTTTGTCATCATTCACTCACCCTTATGTCACTTAAAATCCATATACAATAATAAAAGTCAACGGGGTCCAATATTGTTTAGTTCACTCTATCAAAAGCTGGGTTGAAAACAACCCAAGTTGGGTTAAAAATGGACAAACCCAGTGGTTGGGTTAAATGTTTGCCAAACCTGCTGGGTAGTTTTATTTAACTCAACTATTGTTTAAAAATTACTGTATTTCTTGATTAAAAATGAACCCAAAATCCAAAATATGTTGGAAATTAAAATCAGACACATAATTACTAGAGGCAACAATAATAATCAAAAGGTGAACATTTATTAATAAGCAACTTAATGTTTATTGTTTAATTATTATTTATTAAACTTATTAATAAATGTTCATTTATTATACATATTAATAAATGTTACTTTCCTACATATTTATGGTTCATTTTAAGCAAGTAATACAGTAATTTTTAAACAATAGTTGAGTTAAATAAAATTACCCAGCAGGTTGGGCAAACATTTAACCCATTCACTGGGTCAAAACAACCCAAATGCAGGGTCAAAACAACCCATTTGCTGGGTTAAAACAACCCAATCATTGGGTATGTCTATTTTCAACCCAACTTGGGTTGTTTTTAATGCAGCAATTTTAGTGTATTGTTTTAAAGGCATATTTTGCCCAAAAAAGATCTTTCTGTCATAATTTCCTCACCCTCGTGTCACTTGAAGATATTTCATCACAAAAGAAGATATTTTTTTGTGTTTTTCCTCCATATACAGTAATAAAAGTCAATAGAGTACAATATTGTTTTGCTCCTTCAAAATATCTTATTTTATGTTCCATGGAAGAAAGAAAATCATATAGGTTTGAACGACGTGAGGGTGAGCAAATGATGACCGAATGATCACTTGTAGGTGAACCAACCCTATTAAACACTAAACCTATTTGATTATTACTCTATTCTTGATGGACTCAATGCAGATCAGATGATTGATATCAAATGAACAAATCGGTGTAAAAAGAGATTTCCAACTAATATTGGAAAACTACATTCATAAGTCCACGTCAGAGCATCTGATTGGTTTAGAGTCTCTGTCAGAGCATCTGATTGGTTTAGAGTCTCTGTCAGAGCATCTGATTGGTTTAGAGTCTCTGTCAGAGCATCTGATTGGTTTAGAGTGGTGCACATAAGCTGAATTCTACATCAATGAATTTGGAGACCATTGGTGAACCAAAAATTAAACAAAATAAGAGTCAATAAAATATCTGTATCGCAGAATCTGTTCTACATACCAGCACTAAGCTAAACTACATCAGCAGCAACAAACATGCGTAATATATATTCATCTACAAGCACTCAGTGCAAACAAATAACCCATGTCAGTGTGGGATAATTCAGGTCAATGAGTTTCACGTCAATGTGACTTCCAGGCCTGTTCTTGCATTTAGGGGAACTAATGTATCATGCAATTACTGCAGGTTAGAGCCGAGGCGAGGGCTTTACCTGCTGGGATAAATGGCTCTCTAATCAGCCGCGTTGGCATTTGCCTCGACTCGCCTGCGCATGTGGGGAAGGTTGATAATAATGAACCTTAATGGCCGAGGCGGCGGTGGCGGTCCGTGAGCACGGATCTCCGGAGCCGTGAACGACGCGGGATCCGGAGCGCGTGTTCGCCGCGATACGCTTCAGCTGCAGAAAGGTGAAGGCGGCATTTGTATTCTGGGCGGCGACTGGCCACGAGCCCGGCAGCTAATGCATCTGTATCGCCCACCGCTTCTCTCTTTTCCCATCATGCCCCTCAGCCAATGCGCAGCACAATCCATCAAGTATTCATCAGAAAAATAGCAAGTCCAATAATCTTCCTCTCTCTCGTCTGTGATAGAGTGAAGTTCCTCTGGGAGCCGCGGCACACAAATAATCAGATGCTTCTCGAACGGCGCCTATTTTAGTCATCAAATGCAATGCTGCTTCGTTTTTAGCCCGTTTTCTTCAGGTGCTGAACACCCTAGCAACGGTCAAAGCACTGTGACGTGTGTTTTAACTGAACTTCTGCACTGCAAAATAAGGTGGATAAACTTACAGTGACTCTGAATACGTGAACGTCAAGCGACTGAAACAGGAGAGAGACGGAGCTGTGCTTCATTTCTGAAATCACTGTGTGTATAAAAGGTCATCTGATGCTTTTTTAGTCATTATGTGCGTGCGAGGGTCAATCTGAAGCACGGGCTGTTTTCTGAAAGCACTGCCTGATAGATGAGGTGCGTCAGCCCTTTTCTGATTGATTATTGATTGTCCCGGGCTCTCGCTGAGGAAACGCGCCGTCATTTCCATCAGCTGCTGCATCTTCTGGGGTATAATGGAAGCGGGAACAGCTCGGCTCTCTCTCTCTTTGTGAATCCGTGAGGTGCAGACGCTGCTGCGATGCGGATCGATGGATGCATGTGGGCGGCGCGGAGGAGGACGCTGGGGGTTGGGAACGGAGGGAGATGATTTTAAGTGCACGGGCGGCATAAAAATGGCTTTCTTGATTCCATGCAAGAGCAATAAACCACATCCGTTTGAAATTCCATTAGCGACCGGCGCTCTCGCCCTCCCCCTCCGCGCTTCGGTCTGCACGCGTGTGTCTGCGCATGTTAATCAAGCTCTCTGCGCCGAGGACACGGCAGAATGCAAATGCTGGCGCTCCTGGACCGGGTCACACAAATGCCACTGTTTCAAATTCTAGTCGGGATGGAGAAAGGCTTCCTTCTCCGAGCGAGAGCCATGGGCCAGAATCGCTTTTAATCTAGACTGATCCAACAAGAGCTCGTGTTTTAATCAGCCTCTCTCTGCTGCTGGACCAGAGGTGAACACTGACAAACACACACTCTTAGCTAGCACTACTAACCTCCAGAGACACACACACACACACACACACACACACACACACACACACACACACACACACACACACACACACACACAGCTGCAGGATTCTGCTTTAAAGAGGCTGAATGTCAGTCTTTCAGGCCTGTGAGCAATAACTATAACTACATTGCAAATCATGTTCTTCCTCAGTGTTTCTGTCTTGTTTTCCGGCACAAATATCTAAACATTCTTAAATACAGATTCATTAATAATTCATTAATCGAGTATGTGCATGCATACACTACGTGATTCGGTCTATTAAAATGCATTTAAAATACCCTCAGTATTCAAGACAAGGAGGCAAAAATACCTCTGTATGTCTTTTATATTTATATCATTTAATCATTATCACACAGAGTGCAAATGTTCTCCAAATATCAGCATGATTACAAATGTGATTTTGACTTTACACAGTACAACACTTCAATAAACAAGAAGTTAATATTAAGTGACTTACATTTTAGACACAACATTACCTGATTTTACTATATATCCCCAACAAAAGTAGTTCAGAACAAAGCCACAGGACTGTGTTGTGTCTCTGGGCAACACATGGCGGTGAATGAACGAATTGGTTGAATGAATGATTCAATGACTCACTCATTAACAGTAACTTACTGCCACCTACTGGCGGTTTTAATTTCACGTTTAAAGTATTTTTTAATGTTTTTTTTTTTTTACATTTTGGGCCCTATTTTAACAATCTAGGCTCATGGTCTGAAGCTCATGGCGAGATGCACTTAGGCCGTGTGCGAATCCACTTTTGCCAGAAATCCAGCATATGGTCTAAAAGGATTGTCCCTATCCTCTTAATGAGTCATGAGTGTGTTTTGGGCATAACGTAATAAACCAGAGTGTTATCTCCCATTCCCTTTAAAAGCCAGTTGTGCTTGCATCATGGCGGATTCACTATTTACATGGTGGAATATAGACACTCTCATCCAGATGAGTCCGTTTAAATACATGTGTGTATAGCCACAATAGGTCAAATAATTAGACAATTTCATTCATCATTACTGCAAACAGGTAATTCTGATACATGCAATGACTATCCATTATGACATGTAGGCATTTTTATCTTTATGTACACAATAATAATCTTTTACATTGTAATCTTTTTATTTTTAATATTTGGCATATTTGTGCGTCCCTGTGTGTGTAAGAAGCGCATAGTGTATACAGGCGCATATTAGTAAAGCGCTCTTTAAATAACAAAAAAAATAAATAAATACTGCGCCATTGACTTTAGAGTAGGTTTCATTTGGTCAATGTCGTTTTCAGTTTGTCAAAATAGCAACAATGCGCCTGAACACACCTCGTTTTCAGACCAGCACGCCCATGGAAGAACAGATGGCCGCAAATGCATTTGATATTTACTCAACGTGGCGCAGAAAAAAGATAACTTACCATGAAAATGATAACTGCATCGGGCTGAAACTAGCAAAAAACACTTGTGTCACACCTGGCGCCGCATCGCATCAGATGTATGATAGGGTCTGATATGCTTAAAACATCAAAATATTATTTATGCATTTGTAACTGCAGGTTAAATGCATTCATGTCCCTCTGAGCTGCATTAAACAGTCTGTGTGAATGCATCTAAATCACTTCAGATGCGGCTTCTGTGTTTCCTCTGCATTTCAAAGATGAATTTTGTTGATACTGATTTCATTTGATGGGTAACAGCCCTATTGTGTCTTATTTATTGATTAAATGTAAGAATTTGACACAAAATGGCTTAAAAATAGCTTTATAAAAAGGTAAAAAAAATGCCCAGAAAAAGGTAAAAATCTATTTAAACTTATTTGAAAAGATTATTTCTGTCACTGCACTGAACTAGCACATATGAGGAATATCAAAAACTTAAAATCAGCTGTCCATGACAGTCCTAAACCCACCAAAGGTACCAACACTTCTACCAACACTTCTACCACATCTTTCCTGTAGCTCAGTGGTTAGAGCATGGCACTAGAAATGCCAAGGTCATGGGTTCGATCCCAGGGATTGCACATACTCAGATACAAATGTATAGTATAATGCAATGTAAGTCGCTTTGGATAAAAGCGTCTGCCAAATGCATAAATGTAAATGTAAATGTAAATGTAACACAAACATTCAATAAAATATTGTCTAATTTTCGTTATCGAGAAAATCCCAGAAAATTTCGAGATATCTTTTTTTGTCAATATTGCACACCCCTACTGGAGAGGCAAAATTACTTCAGATATCACTTATTTTTGATCATATTCTGCTTCTCCAGTAAATGTATCTTGATTTAAGGATGTTTATATATTTGTGTTGGAGGAGGTGGTCGTTTTGAGATTTCTTCCCCTTAACCAGTTCAGCACAAGCCCCGCCCCTCAGCCCATTCTAAAGATTTCATTGGTCATGTCAGTCACAGGGTTGATAACACTATCACAGCCAATTTCATTTAATGCAACAAAAATGATTTAACCTTAGTATCCTGACAGCAGTACAGTTTGTCAAGATCAGATCCATCCATGATTATTCTGAAGTCTGATCTTGTCTTGACACATGTGATTGAGCTAACCAATGAAATCAGCTGTGTGAAGGGGTTGGTGCTTAACTGGTCAAGAGCAGAAATTAAAGCCAGTTTTAGCACCTGTCATTTATTTTCCCCTCCAGCTGCTGGACTGCTAACTTTCATTTCTCCAGACAGGAATCAATCCGCTCCACCTCAGGGACGAGACGTTTATTCATAATGGATTTGAGAGACGCTTTGATATCTGCAGAATCTATAAACTAGCCGTAAGGGATTGGAAGCAGACATTAAGAGGATTTAGCAGCTGATCAACAAGTCTCACCAACCTAAAGCACGGTCAGATGTGAAAATATGAAGCGCTGGTTGCAGAGGAGCGCAGCCGTGTCTAGCTGTATTCACCGCCGATCCTGATATCGGCATCACGTCAGGCCCGTAGAAGAGTTCGGCACGGACTCTTTGATTAAAGGTGAAGCCTCTTCCATCTATCCTGCTGAAATGAATGGATGCGCCGCCGCTGGCCTTTAGTTAACAGGCGTCCGGAGGACTGCGTTTTTTCCGGATGGCACATTCAGGTGGATATAAACCTGTCACACACAGAATGAACGGTGTGTGAAATGACCTCTCACGCGGTCACTGGTGTGTGCCGGTGGGTTGTCTGCTATCTTTTCAACTTATCTGTTCGAGTAGAGTCGGGATAACCGTCTCCCAGATGAAGAACTGTCTTTCACACAAACATTTGCAACTGCATAAGTTTACACCCCCCTGCAGAATCTGTTTATGACCATTAAGAGGGATCATAAAAATGCGCTATAATTTTTATTATTAGTCCCTCTCTCCACATTTTTATACTGGTGAGAAGTTTCCAGCTTCATATTCAAAATCTACATCATCTAGAATCATGCAGAGATCTCATGCAGCTTCTGAAGGACTGTACTAAATAAAAAGTCACATACGATTTTATATTGGGGGTGTGCAAACCTGAACTCATAAATGCAATCGTTCTGATGAGAGCTGCAGGAATCACAAATTGACCCAAATGTTCAGTGGTTGAAATTGATTTTCCGTGAGTAACATAACTGATGGTTTGTGACAGGCACGTATAGAGAACGAGCCGTACTTTCTCAAAGGACTGCAGAATCACATATAAACCTGTGCAGAGAAGCCCTGGAGTCTAATGCCATGAGTTACGTTCATTTGTACAAACGCAGAACGACACAGATTGCATCTGCACACACGCGACCGCAGGACCTCCTGCTCTCGTTCCCTCTCACATTCAACATGTGACATTTTACCTTCCTAACCACCTAATGCTTCAGAAGCCTTCAAGTGTGTAAATCGACAGTAAATTTCTCTGTCCTTAATTTGAGCCATTTGTCCATTTGTTTCCATGGAGACATAAAGCCTCACGTCTTCACTCTCAGAAAGCTCATTTGAATAAACGGCAAGACACAGAAGGCCTCTTTACCTGCGGTCGGCATTATCCGCTATCTGTTACATGAAGCGCTGCTCCATCCACAGCCAGAAAAGGTCGACCAAGCGTTAGTTTACATAAACATGCATAATTAAGTAGTTGTCCCGATCTGGGGAACGTACATGGTAATTTATGAAAAATAGTCCCAGAGAAGCACATTTGCTGCAGATGGAGATATTATTCAAATATAATTGGCCATAACAGAAGTAAAATCAAAGGTTGAGGACGCTGGGCTTCCGCTTGTAAAGCACAAAACATTTACTGCACGATTCCAAAGGCTGAAGTTAAAGATCACTGCGCTGAAACACACTCACCTGACCAGAGCTCTGACATATATCTGTCATTCAATAAGATAAAATAATATTCACTCTTAAAAATAAAGGTTCCAAAGGAGAGTTTTTGAAGTGATGATGCCATATATAATGGTAAAATAGACACAAGAAATAAAAGATTGCAAGTATGCAAAATAAATGCAAGAAAAGGACCAACTGGAATTCAGTATGCAAATAACAGTGACATCATCAGGGTCTTTTTTGGTCTGGTTCTCAGGAGCACCTGGAGATGTTGCTCACACTTTGCTCAATCTTCTTTTCTTTCGAACATGGTAGATGATGATAATGATGTTTTTTATTATTATTATTAACATTAATGACACAGACAACAGCAAGAATATTAGGCTGCTGTCACTTTAAGACGGGATGTACGCACGGACTGAATATGCTGATACACATCCGGTTTCTTTCTCAACTGTTCGCTAATGACATGACCGAGAGAATACTTGCCGGGACAGGTATTTTGACATAATTTTGTGTGTATGTGTCTCTTCAAGCGAAAGTAAAAGCGAAAGAGGAATCAATTCAGTGTTCCAGCGCTGTCTGAAGCGAGGCTAACAGCTCGCGAGTCCCGATTTTAGCCTCTTCTTCCGCTTTTAAAATCATTTGAATGTGTTAATTAGCGAGAAAAAACACGTCCAAATGATAAAATTTCACTCTATGATGGTTAAACTTAGTTAATCCGCGAATCACAAACGTGCCGAACCGTTGGACCTTATCCGTACGGATCACGGGTGAACTGCGATCTGTCGCACCCCTAATAATTCAACAACACACTTATCATCATGACTGCTATCTTACCAGAGATGGAGAATATCCTACTCCCGTAAGTGAACCGGTCAAAAGCGCTTCCCTGCACGTTTTCTGGTGCGCTTCGTTTATTTTTCCCACGCATGTGCACCACTTATGACATCATCATGGCTCTCAGTTACGTTTCTAATGAGCTGCGATCTACAAAATTATCTCCAAAAACTTTTAATGGAGTCATTAATGCACATTTTTGGAGCGGAATTAATAATGTAATAAAAACTGAATGTTTGAGGAACATGATCACAGTAAATCACCATTAATATAGTTAACTAAAACCACAAAGTATCCACATTTTCAACTGAAATAAAATATTTTTAAAAATTTACTTAACGCAATTAAACATTTGATTTCATCTATTTGACAAGGCAACATTTCTCATTTTCATTCAGTTTAACTTGATCTAGTACAATAACAGCTCGCGTTTCAGTCGCTCAGCAACAACAAAGCTGGAGAATCTCACGCAGCCAAAATGAGGAAAGTGTTCAGCCTTACATTGTTCAAACCGGAGTCGACACTGATGGAGAGACTCAGGAAGAAGTTACAACTTTTAGACGTTTCTGAATGGTTAGTGGATAAATTGATGTAGTTGCTGTGGAGTTGATCAACTCATCCACTAGCATGTGCCGTCATGTTCATCTTTTGTGCAAAAACCCTATGGACGCCCAAAAACTTTAATCTATTGGATTCAGACTATTAATAAAAACTAGTATCTCAATGATTCTAAAATAAAAATGAGAATTAAAGTACAGGAATGAAGGACTGTAACCTGAAATGATTTCTCTGTTGACACACAGATGATTCACTTTCATCGGACTAACAATAACCGCAGACGTTTCATATTGTGTTTTTTCTCACTGGGTCTGAAACATAATTTTGGTTCCATGTTTAATGAGGACGTGTCACAGACTGTGGCATCATGGGTATCGACTGTTTGTCCTTTATTTCATAGAAACAAGCAGAAAACAGACTCAAATATCCCAGATCTGATCCCACATGACGGGAGCATCAGATGGCCAATATCATCACACACACACACACACACACACACGCGCTATTCTTCTTCCTCGACCAGAACCTGCAATATTCCCACATAATTCCAGAGGCTGCTGTGAATTTCAACAAGCTGCAGCGGGACAAACACACTCCAGCATCTCCAGCTCTCACTGCACACGACGTGATTAATAACTCCAGTGTAATTCATTACAGCGATACGGCTTATGAAGCGTCGCACGAGTTCAGCGTCAGCCGCGCGCCGTGACTGTAAAGATTGTGTTCATTAATCACCGGCTGAGCCGCGCGACAGAACCACAAACGCTCCGATTCACCTAAACCTGGTCAACTAGTCAGGCTAACCGAGAGACGCCGATCCTTCATCATCAGCGAAACAACGTGAAAACAGCATTGATGTGATTCTGATTATTCTGACAGAGATCAGCATTCACAAATCACAATCAGAACCCAGAAAAGTTACTAATCAGACGAGCTGTTTTTAGTTCTAGGATCGAATCACCTGCTTGACAAACTGATTCTCGTGTACAGCCGCTAACGACAACTGCAGAGTTTAAAACTTTAGCCCTTATTAAAACTTTGTGTGCATCACTCTCATTGGCTTCCTTTAACATGTTTCCAAGGTTCTTTAAAGTGGAAAAGGTACTTCTTAGTTTCTTCACATTAAACAGTTCTTCTAAAGACTTTGGCCCTCCTTGACTCAGTAGTGTCTGAATGAGGCTCTTCTGGTGTCCTTGTTGTTTGCGTGTCGTTTATTTCTCTGGTTTTATTCTCTTTTCTCAGAGCGCTGTGACTCAGGCGGTCGATTGATAATTGACGCTCAGCCTGAAGGTTCATTTGTCTTGTTTGCTGACCTCTTTGAATATGATCATATAGAGTAATTACAGTGCCGCAGAACTCACGGCTGAACCGCGGCGGAGGGAGAATGAGAGATGTGGATGAAAGTGCTGTGCCGAACACATCCGTCCTCCAGCGCTTTGAAGGTCGTTTGGTCAGAAATGCCCCGATAGAAAATACACCATGACTAACAAACGCTGACCTAAACACTAATGAATTAACAAGATCATCTCCACACTCGTTTCTTCTCTCAAACTCTCTATTTATCAAACAAATCATGTTCTTCCTCAGTGTTTCTGTCTTGTTTTCCAACACAAATATATAAACATTCTTAAATCAAGAAGAAAAA
The DNA here is from genome assembly GCF_024489055.1 of Chanodichthys erythropterus. Classification (NCBI taxonomy): domain Eukaryota; kingdom Metazoa; phylum Chordata; class Actinopteri; order Cypriniformes; family Xenocyprididae; genus Chanodichthys; species Chanodichthys erythropterus. Next base: position 53,923,487 of record NC_090233.1, read on the forward strand.
TGACTGAAAAATGCATCAGTTTGTGCATCTGTATGGCAGGAATTATGTTTTCAGCAACGGTTCGGATCTTCTGAAGAGCACAAACACAATTTAACACAAAAGTTAATCTGAGCGCTGAAAATCCGTCCGGTTTAAAGTAAAGATTGTGTCTGTCCAGAGCGACCCAATCTCTTCATCCCGTTCTCTTTATCCATCGCTCCATTCTTCCCTAAATATGAGACGTAATCTCCTCCAAAACTAAGAACCATCAGGCTTTTACAGGAACACTAATGACTGTAGAGTCTCGGAGAGTGATTCTGCGTCACGACACACTTTCAGTCAAACACTCGCATTAATAATATATATATTTATAGATTATAGATTATCCATATTTCACCATCTTCAAAATGACCAAAATATCCCAGTTTGTTGCTGCGTGTGTTTTAACACATATTAATACGACAAAGACTTGTAAAGTTTCTTAAAGTATGACCAGAGTTATTAATATTATAGTTTTATAAATATTTTAGTTTATAATTAGATATATTTATTTTTATATTTTCCATTTTCTTTTTAATTTAAGTTCAAGTTTTTAATTTAATTTTGTTTTTTTTTTGTGTATTTCAGATTTTTATTAGTAATATGATTGTATAGTTTTTATTTTTATTTTTAGTAAATGAAGATAAACTAAATAAAAGTGAGAAATCTTGCCTTGGCAACTAGCTGAAATAAGTTTAAATTTTAGTTTTTTTTAATTAACAATTGCAAAATAAAAAATAAAATAAAAAAAATAATAAAAATAAAATAAAATAAAAAATAATAAAGTAAAATAATAAAATAAAAGTAAAATAAAATTTATAAAAAAATAAAAATAATAAAATAAAATAAAAAATAATAAAAATAAAATAATAAAAATAATAAAAATAAAAGAAAATGAATAAAAAATAATAAAAATAATAAAAAAATAAAAGAAAAAAGAAACAATAATAATATAAAATAATAAAACAAAATAATATAAAATAAAAATATAATAAAATAAAAAATATAATAAAATTAAATAAAATTAAATTAAATAAAATTAAAAATAAAATAAAATTAATAAAAAATACAGTCTGAAAATCAGAATGGATAATTTCCCTGACATTCCCAGGTTTTCCCATTCCAGATCATCATCACATACAGCCGAAATCGTTCCGTGTTCCTCGATCACACCGTGAGCGCTTTGAACCGGTGCGTTTGCCTTTCCGGCGCCGGCGTCAGACCCACCGCAGGTGGTCAATTGAGCTGAGAGGCGTTTTCACGGCTGCAGCGGGGTTCAATCACAGCCGGAGCGCTGAAGCGCTGTCAGAGCCGCACCACTGCCACTCCATCACAACAGCGCCTCACTTCCCTCGCCGCGGGGAAACCCACCGCCCAATCCGCAATCAGAGCCAGTGAATTTAACATGAGCTAAACACCAGTGTCCTGAGAGACCCAATCACTGGCGTCTTCAGAATCACATGCTCACGGTATCTTCAACATGCTGTCACCCAGAATGCAATGCAGTGAATGAACCAGAAGTGATAGCGACTGTGTCTGATAAACACCGAGACATTTTTACACAAAATTAGATCCAAATCCAGAGCTGATAACTGGATGGTCATGTGACAAGAAAACATCTTCAGTCGTTCTGTTTCTCCAGTAAATGAATCTTGATTTTAGGATGTTTAGATATTTGTGCTGGAAAACAAGCAGAAACACTGAGGAAGAACATGATTTACAGGGTATGAGTATCGACACTAAACTAGTATATTATATTCTGTGTATCTGTGAGAACAGCCATCTATCCGTGTCGCTCCAGCAGGGAAATGTGGAGCCAGCGGACGGAGGATGATGGAGGAGTTTGTTGGGGTCAAACCCCGAGCGCTGGCTGTTTGTCAGGGTTTATGTGAGAGGAAGGTGAGGGAGGAAGATCAGTATGCAGAGCGGCGCGGCTCGATCACAGCAGACGCTGCACTGGAGAGTAAATGCCAACGGACGCGTGACACTGAATACTGATCCAGACCACAGAACAAGAGATGATGACGCCCAACTGGACCTGTGTGTGTGTGTGTGTGTGTGTGTGTGTGTGTGTGTGTGTGTGTGTGTGTGTGTGTGTGTGTGTGTGTGTGTGTGTGTGTGTGTGTGTGTGTGTGTGTGTGTGTGTGTGCTTCACACTGGAACACCACATACTGCCTCCATAGACAGCTGCCTTCTGAGGGAACTTAAAGGGGTGATGAACTGAGAAATCAAATTTTCCTTGAGCTTTTGACATATAAGAGCTCATCACACTATGAGAATATCCTGTAAGCTTTAGAGCTGAAAACTTCCTTGTTAGTCCAATAAAAGCTTTAATTGACACCAGACCCAGAGAACGACATGATTTTCAAAGTGGGGATCTATGACGTCAAAGGGCAGCAAGCTCCGCCTCCGCAGAAGATCATCAACGCCTACTTCATCCCTGCCTGTTTAGCCACATGACATGCAATAGAATAGGTAACATAGCCTAAGTAACACAGGCCTACGTGGTGCTAAACCGGTTCGAGCTACCAAGCAATAAACATGCTGTCGAGGATTACAAAATATTGTGCAGTGCCTGAACTGACAGTAATGCAACAACATGTCAGTAACTGTGTTCATTCTGATGCCTGATCTGATATTAATGATTCATGTACAGTCACATGATCTTTGTGTGTGTTTCAGTAAATCAATCCAGCGACTAAACGCTCAACTTCACCTTGTTTCTCTTAGTAGGATGAAAATAATCTGATTAAATTATATATAGAAGGCAATCAAAGAACGCTCCCTTTACAGTCGCTGGAGCTGTCAATCAATCAATCAAAACTTTATTAAGGACACACATGGTCCATAGATACATAAAACAGTACAAAATTCAGAAAACAGTCCAAAAATATCATATATTTACATGTAGGCTGAGACGCCAATGGTTCCACATAGTGGAAAAGAACCTGACTGAACTAAATGCTGGGTTCGTCAGTGTTGAGATTATACTATTTGAAGAATCTGATAACCTACACATACATCTGTACATGATATTACGCAGCACAGCAAAGCAGGTAGGTACACCAACACAGACAAACAATTGGCTTGCACTGCTCCATCGTGGCACCTTCAACAGCAGCCTCATCCCATCATTGTATGCTACATTAAGTTCCTGCATACTGCTTTTTTTAAAACGCCGCCACAAATGGGCAGTATATAGGGGTACAGTAAGCTTTAAAAAGTGTTGTCTTTACAAACTCTGAGCACATACTAAATTTACCAATTAACGTGTTCGCTTGTGCATACAACATACGGCACTGTCTGTAAATGTCCCTATCATCAGACAAATCATCATTTATATAATGTCCTAAGTATTTAACCTCATCACATACTTTAAGGACAATACCAGACAGAGAAAAAAACAGGAAATGACAGTTTTCTGTCCTCTCTACTCCTAACAATCATAATATTACTCTTTTCTGCATTATATTTAATGTTAAAATCTAGACCATACTTAGAACAAACCCTCAGTAACTGCTGAAGGCCAGCACTATATGGACAGAAAATCACCAAGTCGTCCGCGTACATCAAGTGGTTGATAATAGTATTACCAACCATACAACCTGTACCGCAACTATTCAGCATCTTTGATAAATCATCCATATAAACATTAAAAAGAAAGGGAGATAAAATACTTCCCTGTCTAACTCCATTACAAATGTTAAAAGGAGCAGACACGGAATTACCCCATTTTACATACATTAACTGATGAGCATACCAAAAAACTGAATTCTTACAAGAGCTTTAGGAACTCCTCTATTGTGTAACTTATAAAACAATTTTTCATGATTTACACGATCAAAAGCTTTAGAGGCATCAATGAAACACATAAATATTGTGGAATTTTGCCTGTTATACAAATCTAACATCTCCTTTAGAGCGAAAATACACATATCTGTGCCATGTTTAGGTTTAAAACCAAACTGGTTGTCAGTGGTATGGACAAACTGAGCAAGTTTATTCAGTAATGTCCTTTCAAAGACCTTGGACAAAATACTGGCCAAAGCTATAGGCCGGTTATTATCCATACTATTTATTTTGCCAGCTTTATCTTTAATAATAGGCACTAATATAACAGATAAAATAGACTCAGGTAAAATACCATGAACTAAAAACCCAGTAAAACAAATAGCAAGCAGAGGACAAAGTTTTCTACTTGCAAATTTTAAATGTTCCCCAGATATTTTATCCATACCACAAGCCTTATTATTTTTTAACATCATAACTGCATCGCAAACTTCTTGTGGAGAAACAGTCACATCTTCATTCTCATCAATATTGCCCACGACAAAGGAGTTACTTTTAATACAGTTAAACAGCTCATAATAATGATTTTGCCACAACTGAGCAATTTCTTCTGACCCATTTACACCATCAATACTTCTTGGCAAAAATGTTTTACAATTAATTATTATTTTTATTTCCTTCCAGAAATCATTAGGATTATTATTTTGCAGTTTTCTTGCAAGTGCATCAGACCTCATTGTGTTTTCACTCCTTTTAATAAAACGTAGGGCATATTTAAAATTTGCATTCGTCCGTTTCTTATGTTCAAATAAGGGACCATGTTTATGTCTACCTGACTCAACCCAAGCTTTAAAAGCGCTTCTAGCCTCATCATGAAGATCCTCAACATATTCATTCCAACCTGGCTTTGCTTTATATGTCAATCAAACAGCATGAGTTTATCAGTGGACTCGCACTAAAACTCCCGTTTTATTCAACAAATCTCTTAGTTACATCGTGTTTGCACTGTTAGCTATGATGAAAGCATTCGTTAGTGTGCAGAAATTGAGTTTCATTTCATGATCCCAACAACACTGTCTGTGGTCGACTACATGTTCATCACTGCAACCTTTCATGCCACGATCTCAATATAATGCAGCACTTTTCACGATTAGTTCATCTTGAGAGCTGTAATAGTTAAAACATGCTAAAAGTTTTTGAGAGAGTAATACTTGGCTATTTCATATGCAAAGATGTCAGCCAATCACAGCAGTGGGCGTTTACACTGAAGTCACACAGAGACACGCCCCTTAAAACAGAGCGCTCAAATCAGGGTAGGAAATGCCTTTTATTTCTAAATCATGATAATTTCGGATGTAAAAAGCATACTGACATTATAAGTGCAGCCCAGAAAACATTATAAAACAATAAATCAACACAGTTCATGACCGCTTTAACTGAAATATATACACACACATACACATATATACACACACAAACGCCCCTAAACTGCCATCCACTTAGACATGGCACATCATGGCATGAAACTTACAATAAACACACGCATTATTGTGTTCATTAAAATCTGTAACATAAACATGACATCAGTGACCCAATGAAAGAAACATGCAGGTGAACCGAATCAAGATACAAACAGAATCCAGTGCCATCCTGAACACACAAACACACACTCCGGACTGAAGATATCTCACCACTCACACATCCATCCGATAATCCAGACAGAAAGCTTGATCCATCCAGTATAATGTGCTTCAAAAGTTCCTCGTGTCTTGATTAACCCAGTTCAAGACACTTCAACAAACACCTTCCTGATCCTTTCAAAATAAAAGCGCGGCATGATAATGGCAGTAAAATGGCCGCCGTTCCTTCTGCCATCATCACACACACACACACACACACACACTTAGCCATGAAAGTTTTGTGAAAATTATCAGAAATGCTGCCGCTGGTGAGGAAAGAGTTAAGGAAGATTTTTCTGAAACACACTTCTGCCCCGAAGCAGATTTCTGAGGCGCCGTGATGCTGAAGATCAGCATGATGGACATTAAACCTGTGCGCATGCGGCTCTACTGTCCATCACTGTCAGTGTCCTGTTATCACCACTGACGCAGAGGCTGGACACACACTGAGACGCTCCGTCAATGAATGACCCGAGGATCTGCATCTATCATCAAGCGTTTGGACTAATGACCGTTCAGACGAGAGCTAACATCGTACTGACAGAACTAACAACAACTGTGACGAGAGCGAAAGTCCTCATATCCATTAACGACACTGAACCACAGCCAACCAGAGGTCATGTGACCCACCAGAGGTCATGTGACCGATGAGAGGCACCGCAGCAGAAGCTCACGAGTCAAACGGAGGATGATTCACACCTCCTGAAGTACTGAAATATTTCATGAAATGTTTGGTGTGATTTGATGATAGTTTCAGAGCAGTAGATCTTGTGTCAGGTCATTCTCTCGTTTCATTAGCTGCTTATAAAGTGACAATTTTCACTCCGAGATCAATTAATTAGAGTTAGAGAGATTTCATCACGCCCACCATCAGCAGAACTCATGACAATGAAATATAATCCATTTAGAGATGCCTTTCTGCTGGAGTTTCATTTATAAAAAACTTTTTTCATGCACAAGCTGTGAACTATATTTAAATTCATTTCATTGCAACACATTTTACTGTAAAACATGCTTTTGCACATATGATTTGTTTTCTTTCCTGAAGGACATGAAAAAAGGCAAGACAGCACAGGTAAATGGACTAAAACATTAGCTATTATTATCAGATGTCATCATACTTCCCCAGCTGATGGATTACATTAACATTTTAGTACAAGTTTTCTGAAATATTATATTTAAATATGCAAATGACCTTCCCAGAACAGGAATCTGAACGTCAGATAAAGTCAAGTTCATAATCCTTGTTTGATTTTGTCGACATATTAAAGGTTTTTCCAGAGGAAATTCTGGATTTCACAGCATGAATCAGAGAACACTCTCAGCAGACATGAAAAATACATGTTTGGCGAATGATATTTCAACAACC
>NC_090233.1:53935341-53975341 GCF_024489055.1 Chanodichthys erythropterus
CATTCAACAGATTCATTCAAAAACATTGATTCATTCAAGAACAGAACAAGTTGCTTTCTTTATGAGTGAGTCACTGAATCATTCATTCAACAGATTCATTCAAAAACATTATGAACAGAACAAGTTACTTTCTTTATGAGTGAGTCACTGAATCATTCATTCTCTTGATTCATTCAAAAACATTAAGAACAGAACAAGTTGCTTTCTTTATGATTGAGTCACTGAATCATTCATTCTCTTGATTCATTCAAAAACATTAAGAACAGAACAAGTTGCTTTCTTTATGAGTGAGTCACTGAATCATTCATTCAAAAATACTGATTCATTCAAGAACAGGATGTTACTTTCCTAATGAGTGAGTCACTGAATCATTAATTCTCCCGAATCGATCAAAAACATAATTTAATTCAAGAACAGAACAAGTTACTTTCTTTATGAGTGAGTCACTGAATCATTCATTCAACAGATTCATTAAAAAACATTGATTCATTCAAGAACAGAACAAGTTGCTTTCTTTATGAGTGAGTCACTGAATCATTCATTCTCTTGATTCATTCAAAAACATTAAGAACAGAACAAGTTGCTTTCTTTATGATTGAGTCACTGAATCATTCATTCTCTTGATTCATTCAAAAACATTAAGAACAGAACAAGTTGCTTTCTTTATGAGTGAGTCACTGAATCATTCATTCAAAAATACTGATTCATTCAAGAACAGGACGTTACTTTCCTAATGAGTGAGTCACTGAATCATTAATTCTCCCGATTCGATCAAAAACATAATTTAATTCAAGAACAGAACAAGTTACTTTCTTTATGAGTGAGTCACTGAATCATTCATTCAACAGATTCATTCAAAAACATTGATTCATTCAAGAACAGAACAAGTTACTTTCTTTATGAGTGAGTTACTGAATCATTAATTCTCCCGATTTGATCAAAAACATTATTTAATTCAAGAACAGAACAAGTTACTTTCCTTATGAGTGAGTCACTGAATCATTCATTCAACAGATTCATTCAAAAACATTGATTCATTCAAGAACAGAACAAGTTACTTTCTTTATGAGTGAGTTACTGAATCATTAATTCTCCCGATTCGATCAAAAACATTATTTAATTCAAGAACAGAACAAGTTACTTTCCTTATGAGTGAGTCACTGAATCATTCATTCAACAGATTCATTCAAAAACATTGATTCATTCAAGAACAGAACAAGTTACTTTCTTTATGAGTGAGTTACTGAATCATTAATTCTCCCGATTCGATCAACAACATTATTTAATTCAAGAACAGAACAAGTTACTTTCCTTATGAGTGAGTCACTGAATCATTCATTCAACAGATTCATTCAAAAACATTGATTTATTCAAGAACAGAACAAGTTGCTTTCTTTATGAGTGAGTCACTGAATCATTCATTCTCTTGATTCATTCAAAAACACTAATTCATTCAAGAACAGAACAAGTTACTTTCTTTATGAGTGAGTTACTGAATCATTCATTCTCTTGATTCATTCAAAAACACCAATTCATTCAAGAACAGAACAAGTTGCTTTCTTTATGAGTGAGTCACTGAATCATTCATTCTCTTGATTCATTCAAAAACACTAATTCATTCAAGAACAGAACAAGTTACTTTCTTTATGAGTGAGTTACTGAATCATTCATTCTCTTGATTCATTCAAAAACACCAATTCATTCAAGAACAGAACAAGTTACTTTCTTTATGAGTGAGTCACTGAATCATTCATTCTCTTGATTCATTAAAAATCATTGATTCATTCAAGAACAGAACAAGTTGCTTTCTTTATGAGTGAGTCACTGAATCATTCATTCAACAGATTCATTCAAAAACATTAAGAACAGAACAAGTTACTTTCTTTATGAGTGAGTCACTGAATCATTTGTTCTCTTGATTCATTAAAAAACATTGATTCATTCAAGAACAGAACAAGTTGCTTTCTTTATGAGTGAGTCACTGAATCATTCATTCTCTTGATTCATTCAAAAACATTAAGAACAGAACAAGTTGCTTTCTTTATGATTGAGTCACTGAATCATTCATTCTCTTGATTCATTCAAAAACATTAAGAACAGAACAAGTTGCTTTCTTTATGAGTGAGTCACTGAATCATTCATTCAAAAATACTGATTCATTCAAGAACAGGATGTTACTTTCCTAATGAGTGAGTCACTGAATCATTAATTCTCCCGATTCGATCAAAAACATACCCTGCGTTCCAATGTCCATACTATCCATCCTAAATAGTATTTGAGATTAAAATAAGTGTGTCCCAAAGCATAGTATGTTGAAAAGAGTATGCCAAAAGTCCCCGGATGGTCTACTATTTCCGGTAGATTTTTGAAGTGTGGATCCGTGCACACTATAAAGGCTATTATTGCCCACAACCCATTGCGCATTGGACGAGAACTACAAACACGAGTAAAAAGTGTTAAAAAACTACAAAACATGGCGGATACGCGCGATCGACGCTGAGAGATTTGAGTGACTAATAATCAGTTTAACCTGATAGAAAATATATATTTAATGTTACCCGTGTTATTTTTTCATCTGCAAATACCAATGTGGACTTTTATAAAGATCCGAATGGCCATTAACTTTTAAATGCATCATTATGCATTAATATGAGGAGAGTTCTCCTCATGAAAGACCCGCGACTGCAGATCAACGTGCTGCATTTCTCTCCGATACGGTAGGAAATTAACTAAATGAAATGTGGAGGATGTAAGATGATTGACAGGGCAGTTTACGGTGACAGGATGCGACAGAGAGAATTGACGCGATTGTATGACGTGTTAGTATGTCCCAAAGCTTGTCTACTCTTTTGCTACACTCTCAAAAGTAAGTACTTTTTGTTCACAGAAAGAGTACATACTTTTAGGGCGTAGTATAAGTAGGCGAATTGGAACGCAGCAATAATTTAATTCAAGAACAGAACAAGTTACTTTCTTTATGAGTGAGTCACTGAATCATTCATTCAACAGATTCATTCAAAAACATTGATTCATTCAAGAACAGAACAAGTTACTTTCTTTATGAGTGAGTTACTGAATCATTCATTCAACAGATTCATTCAAAAACATTGATTCATTCAAGAACAGAACAAGTTACTTTCTTTATGAGTGAGTTACTGAATCATTAATTCTCCCGATTCGATCAAAAACATTATTTAATTCAAGAACAGAACAAGTTACTTTCCTTATGAGTGAGTCACTGAATCATTCATTCAACAGATTCATTCAAAAACATTGATTCATTCAAGAACAGAACAAGTTACTTTCTTTATGAGTGAGTTACTGAATCATTAATTCTCCCGATTCGATCAACAACATTATTTAATTCAAGAACAGAACAAGTTACTTTCCTTATGAGTGAGTCACTGAATCATTCATTCAACAGATTCATTCAAAAACATTGATTTATTCAAGAACAGAACAAGTTGCTTTCTTTATGAGTGAGTCACTGAATCATTCATTCTCTTGATTCATTCAAAAACAATAATTCATTCAAGAACAGAACAAGTTACTTTCTTTATGAGTGAGTTACTGAATCATTCATTCTCTTGATTCATTCAAAAACACCAATTCATTCAAGAACAGAACAAGTTACTTTCTTTATGAGTGAGTCACTGAATCATTCATTCTCTTGATTCATTAAAAATCATTGATTCATTCAAGAACAGAACAAGTTGCTTTCTTTATGAGTGAGTCACTGAATCATTCATTCAACAGATTCATTCAAAAACATTAAGAACAGAACAAGTTACTTTCTTTATGAGTGAGTCACTGAATCATTTGTTCTCTTGATTCATTAAAAAACATTGATTCATTCAAGAACAGAACAAGTTGCTTTCTTTATGAGTGAGTCACTGAATCATTCATTCTCTTGATTCATTCAAAAACATTAAGAACAGAACAAGTTGCTTTCTTTATGATTGAGTCACTGAATCATTCATTCTCTTGATTCATTCAAAAACATTAAGAACAGAACAAGTTGCTTTCTTTATGAGTGAGTCACTGAATCATTCATTCAAAAATACTGATTCATTCAAGAACAGGACGTTACTTTCCTAATGAGTGAGTCACTGAATCATTAATTCTCCCGATTCGATCAAAAACATAATTTAATTCAAGAACAGAACAAGTTACTTTCTTTATGAGTGAGTCACTGAATCATTCATTCAACAGATTCATTCAAAAACATTGATTCATTCAAGAACAGAACAAGTTACTTTCTTTATGAGTGAGTTACTGAATCATTCATTCTCTTGATTCATTCAAAAACATTGATTCATTCAAGAACAGAACAAGTTACTTTCTTTATGAGTGAGTCACTGAATCATTCATTCAACAGATTCATTCAAAAACACTGATTCATTCAAGAACAGAACAAGTTACTTTCTTTATGAGTGAGTCACTGAATCATTCATTCAACAGATTCATTCAAAAACATTGATTCATTCAAGAACAGAACAAGTTACTTTCTTTATGAGTGAGTCACTGAATCATTCATTCAACAGATTCATTCAAAAACACTGATTCATTCAAGAACAGAACAAGTTACTTTCTTTATGAGTGAGTCACTGAATCATTCATTCAACAGATTCATTCAAAAACACTGATTCATTCAAGAACAGAACAAGTTGCTTTCTTTATGAGTGAGTCACTGAATCATTCATTCAACAGATTCATTCAAAAACATTGATTTATTCAAGAACAGAACAAGTTACTTTCCTTATGAGTGAGTCACTGAATCATTCATTCAACAGATTCATTCAAAAACATTGATTTATTCAAGAACAGAACAAGTTACTTTCCTTATGAGTGAGTCATACATGAGTGTTCCTGCACTTTTACAGCTCTGTTCATACAGTATATCTACACGTGTGTATGTTCATATGTGTGTGTGTGTAAAACACATGGCAAAACCTGCCCAAAACGCCTCTCAGAGCAACCCTCGCTGAGATGGTTGAGATCTCTCATCTCCAGCAGCAGTGCTGATTAAGGAACAGAGCAGTGACGGTTCATTAGTGAAACTTACATTTAGTACATCATGAACTGAATGCAAATTGGGTGAAATGCCCTTGCAGACACTGAAGAGACAAACGGCATCATCAGAACGATGTTCAATGGAGTGTTTGTGAAACAAATTGAATCTCTACAGTTGTAGCATCTTGGCAAAAAATCATCATCCAGCATAACGTGAGCTGCATGATAATGACAGCGAGAGCATTTCCTCTCGGATCCGCGTGTTACGGATGCGCACAGGATCTCGGAAGCATCACTTCGAGGCTGAACGGTGCGACGCTGGGCCACAAACGCCTCTGCATGCATTTGGATCCAATTTCTGCCAGCGTTCTGCCTGGTTTAGCGATTCTTCCATTGATATTATACTTGTCAACACGCGACGAGAGAGGCGGTTTTTCTTGCGTACGCGGAGCGTGACTGAATTTGAGAGTGTTAAGCTCTCGCTGTGGTAAAATTAACCCATCGTATCTTAATCAGCACGAGAGGACGAGACGGGTTTGTTACTGTAAGACATTCTGCTGAACATCTCAGTTGTGTCCACAGAAGACACTAGAGCCTTTAATGCAGATGAGTCATGGAGAGAAACACACACTCACACAGGCTCATGAAGGCACTTCACACACACACACACACACACAGCTGAGGGCGGGCCAGCCGTGGACAGATGGGTCTGATTGTGATGGAAATGAAGAGTGACCCTTTGAACACGCGGCTCTTTTGAGGACGAGATGTCATCAGCCCGTCTTTTATTTCACGCAGGATCTGCTCTGGGTTAGTGTGATGTGGCTCATGCAGAATCTCCGTTAATCTGCCGTCAGATAACATCAGATTATGTTGTAGAATGAGAATTGAGCTTGTAGAGTCACAGATATGATAAACACCGGAAATCGAGACAGCAGAATACAGTGACGAGCGAGATCTCAAACTCAATCCAGATATATTCCTCATCCTCTTCAATCATAAGCAGAAAGAATGAGTTTGAGTTTAACAAATCGTTCAAGAGCACGTCCTGTAATTCATCCCCATATCAAGCTCATTTTCTTCTTCTTTCTACATTTTAAAGACTCTCGTTCATCTCTCGGTGCTAAACTAGTTAATGTTCATGATCATGATCCAAACTCTGTGACTGTATTTCCAAATAAATGCTTTCAATCTTACACCTCAGTGGCTGAATATGAATGTTTTTTATTATGAAAACAGATTAATTGCATGTGCAAGTTGGTTATTCTTCATTAATTATTCATTATTTGCATTAAACTGTGTGGATGCATTCAAGAGACATTTCTTTATTCTTATCATCAGACTCCAGCATTGACAGAATTAGTCATTAGTAAAGTTACATGTCATGATTATTAAATGCTCCAGCACAAACACAGTGAAACCGGAGACAGCCATACTTCACTCTCTATTTACTGCGTTTACTCTACAAATGTGATGAAAGAGGGAGTTTTGTGTTTCCTAAAAACACACCATCTGTATTATTGAAGCTGTAGCTCAGTTTATGGAAAAATGATTCCCAGCTAACAGAGAACGTTCTCGCAACGTTCAGGCAACGTTCTCTCAAATTGTGAACAAACCCTTCAGAGAGAGACGTCACCCGCTCTGGAGTGTCTCATCTGTGTGTGTGTGTGTATGTTAATATCCATCGATTTCCGTCTGTGTTTGTGCCGGTTTTCTGCTGCCAGTGAAAATAAGAGAGACGAACGTCAGCGCGCATCCATCTGTTTGTCTTATTCTGATGTCTTGGCATATCGTGTGAACACACACACACTCTCAGAATGACAAACAGAATCACACACAGCAGCGTGACGCCCGTCCTTTACGCAGAGACGAGCTCCTAACAGATGCGTATCGGACAAACAGATTTCCTTTCGTCACGCTGTTCCCCGGCAGAGAAACACAAACCGAAACTCTGAGTGAATGTAGATGGAGTCATTAGAGCGGCTTGATGAGATCTTCAGACGTTCAGATGATTTAAGGGCATCTCTCAGTTAGACTGAAGACAATAGAGACAATCATTCATGTTAAATATTACAAAGTAAAGCTGTACTGTCATAGAAAGTGAATCTGAGGTTTATAATCCATCAGAGTGAAAACGAGACTTTTACACACTTTTCTGATGCATGAGCGTGTGTGTGTGTGTGTGTGTGTGTGTGTGTGTGTGTGAAAGTAAAGGGGCGACGCTCCTGTTAGATTGGATTAATTCACTAATTAAGGCTTTAATTAAGAGGGCTTTTCCTCAAGCTTTTAGAGAAATGTATTTTCTCCACCAGCTGACGTGAACGAGGACGAGCGTTCTCTAACCACTGGCAAACATTAATCACAGTCGAGACATCCGTCTTTTACATGTGATGAGTTATTCATCGAGTCACTCGACCAAAACACACGAGACCTGACAACGCAGAGACAAGACACATTTCATCACGTTTAGAACCACACACACACACACACACACACACACACACACACACACACACACACACACACACACACACACAAAGTGTATTATGACAGCAGTGTGAATCTGTGTAAGACTCATGTGTGTTTAAACACACTTGTTTCACGATAACAGTTTACATCACAATAAAGGGGTCAGACTGCTTCATTTTCAGTTTCAAATGATCATTTACTGTCTCTCATGTCGTTCAAACCTGTACGGCTTTCACAAAACAAGATATCCTGAAGAACACTGGGAAGCAAACAACACTGAACAAGAACATTAGCAGATATTTGTTCTTGTTTTAAGCACAAACTCACTTCATTTTGATCAGTTTTTCAGAAAAAAAACTTAATATCTTCAGTCATTTTGCTTCTCCAGTAAATGTATCTTGATTTAAAGTATTAGTTCAGTTCAGAATTAAACTTTCCTGATAATTTACTCTCCTCCATGTCATCTAAGATGTTCATGTCTTTCTTTCTTCAGTGGAAAAGAAATTAAGGTTTTTGAGGAAATCATTCCAGGATTTTCTCCATATAGTGGACTTCACTGGGGTTCAACGGGTTGAAGGCCCAAATGTCAGTTTCAGTGCAGCTTCAAAGAGCTCTACATGATCCCAGACGAGGAATAAGAGTCTCATCTAGAGAAACCATCGGACATTTTTTAAAAACAATAAAAATTATATAGTTTTTAACCACAAATGCTCGTCTTGCACTGCTCTGTGATGCTCCACGCATGACGTAATCATGTTGGAAAGATCACGCGTGACGTAGGAGGAAGTAAAATCTCATTTTCTCCTCCAACTTCAAAATCGTCCGACATCGTTGTTTTATCTTTTTTTGTAAAGGCTGTTTGACGTAGTCTTTGTAAACACTGGATCGGTACTTCTGCCTACGTCACGCGTGACCTTTCCAACATGATTACGTCATGTGTGGAGCATCACAGAGCAGTGCAAGACGAGCATTTGTGGTTAAAAACTATATAATTTTTATTGTTTTTAAAAAAATGTCTGATGGTTTCTCTAGATGAGACTCTTATTCCTCGTCTGGGATCATGTAGAGCTCTTTGAAGCTGCACTGAAACTGACATTTGGACCTTCAACCCGTTGAACCCCAGTGAAGTCCACTATATGGAGAAAATCCTGGAATGTTTTCCTTAATTTCTTTTCCACTGAAGAAAGAAAGACATGAACATCTTGGATGACATGGAGGAGAGTAAATTATCAGGAAATGTAGTGAACTAATCCTTTACGATGTGTTTAGATATTTGTGCTGCATTGACTTTCATGAAAGAAAGAAAGTCGTAGAGGTTTGCAACGAGATGTAAATGATAACAGAATGATTATTTTTGGGTGGACTGACTGTCTCTCTAACTCAAACACTGAGGGTGTGATTGTGAACAGACGGCCAAAAATAAGACTATATTTGTGTCCCAAACGTGTTTTATAAGCTTACTTTGTCATCAGTGTCAGAAAGTGATAGTCTAATTAAATCTGATTGAGTACATGAAGTGTCCAACTTTCCACACTTCATTTTTTTAGTTAATTAAGTGCATCATCCAGTGCAATATTTAGTGTGAACTCATTATTTGCATGATTTATTCTACAAAAGGTAAAGAAGAGTGTGTTGGGATGTTATACTGTTTGTGCTGATTGAACCGTCTACAGAGATTCGACGGGCTTCGTGTGAGACGCAGAAACAGACACGTTTCCGTCATGGTTCCTGAGCGATGTGATGTGCTCTCAGGATGGGTTTACTACGGTACACAAACAAATAAGTAGGTCTGATCCCGACAGACATGTAGCTGAGATGAAACTATATTCTTACCTTGTAGTCCAAAATTAAAAACTGACTTTATTCTCATCAAACATCAGCTAAAGAGCATATCCGTCACATCTCTAATGATGTACACCTCAACACAATCCTGTGACAGCATCTCAGTGACACTAAAACAACTCTGAGATGGACATAATAATCTCTATCTCATATAGACACTTATAATGGGAAACACTTGAAATGTTCCTGTCCAGAAAGCCTGTCTGTGAGCAGATTTATCAGTATTTGATCTCACTAGAGGCGACTTCAGCAGAGGACGATGGGCGTAACGCTCTCGAGCGCTGCTCTCTCTGAAATCACCAACAATCTCAAACTAATGAGATTCTCAGCTCTTCGATTAACCTTCAGCCTCGGTCAGACTCAGAACTTCACACAAACTCTCGTCTCCACAAAAGCACAAAGCGTCCTCCGTCGCTCTCAATTAGCCGGCTCGCTCCTCAGCGCGTCACTGATGTAAAGCAGCGCGGCCGACGGTCACGTCAGAGATGATGCGCTCGTGAGTTTAGCGAGAGCCTCCGGTGTGTTCTGACAAACGTCAAACCATGTTAGAGGCGGACGGAGCGGAGACCACGTCACTCACGCCGATTCATAACGAGTCACTGGAGGCTGGGAGTTTTACCGCGGTTTAGGGCTGTTGGTGGACATGATGCAAGACAAAAACACTGTAATGCGCTTCCTCCAGCGGCTTATTAGTACCAGCACTCATAACCAACAAACCTCCATTAAACTTCAGCATGAAACTCGTCCTGCGGCGCTTCGCGATGACGAAACTCTTCAGTGCCACTGTAAATAGCCTTAAAAAATCACATTCACAGCCAAACACAGACACTTCCAAACTTGTTTAAATCATTATAAGCGTATGAAAGAGTCTCAGTTTGATCTCAAAAAACATCAGCAGAGGATATAACCCAGCAAACGGGAAACGTTCCAGTTTTATAATTGGCTTTGATGCTGTTTTCACAAGTAAGCTGTATATTCTCAAAACTACAAAACTGCAGACCGATCAGACTCGTAACGCATCTAGTCATTCTCTCAAAACTCGATCTCATGCTTTCATTCTACACTGTTTCAAACACAAGATCATTGTGATGTGTAATGAGATCATTTGGTTTAATCAGCGAAACACAGCAGTATGATCTTCTTTCAGTTCACTACTTTTAACAATCAGTTCATTCAATTGCTTCAAATTGCCCTTGATGCTGCAATATTAACACAGGCTACAGATGCCACGGTTAGAAAATACACCTAAATTACACAACTGAGATAAAATCCATAATGTTAATAAAGGTGTGAAGCATGACACAGTCATGAGGTTTTGTGTAGAACAGAGTAAATGTTCTCACTGTACCATATATAACTGATCTTCACAGATGAAGGATGAGTTACAGTAATGTGACAGTCTGCAGCATGGTAATGCCTTTTACAGTTTACAGTACCAGATGGCATACTATAATGTAAAACAATGCCATCCGTCTCCCTTCTTCTGATGCATCTCTGATCAATCTGATGTTATACAGTCATTGTAATTTAAATGTTACTACTTGTTTCAGAACATTCAAAAGTTTTCGAAGAACGTTTTCATGAGAACGTTGGCAGAACATTTTCAGAACATGTTTTTGTTGATCCTGAAGCAGTGTTTAAGCCTCATGTGATTCTGGACACTGACTGTAAAGCACAGGCTCTTAGTGAAATTTATGAGCACTTATAAAGATTAGCGATGCACAAGAGCGTCCGGACCACGTGGAACGAGTCTCCGATCACGCAGGAGGAGGTTCTGGAAAAAAGCGTAATTATTCATTCGCAGCATGATTAACTGTTGAGCTGAAGAGCTCTTGAGATGAGTTATGAAAACGACACGCGCAGCACGCCATCTTTGACTGACACTGGGACTTCAAGCCTCTGAGCTTAACAAACATTGAGTCGTTTTGCTTCTCAGCTTAATGTATCTTGACATTATCTTTCAAGTTAGTTCCCGCTCTCAACAACACAGATCTGATGATGAAGTCATCATGTGTTCAGTGATGCTGTGATTGACAGCTGTCCGTCATCATGTGCTGCTGCAGTGCTGCATGTGATTCTGCAGCTTTCAAAGTCTCTGGATCAAAGAGAATTTCAGAGATTCAAAGACTCAAAGACTGTCCGAGCTCAAAGGATCGGCTGGAAATGTGTCTCTGTCACTGGATATGTGATCCAGTTCTGAAGGTTTAATAGTCTTGATCAATACTTAAAAAACCACCACAGCACTAATTGCACTTAATATGTACTTGTGTTACTCTCATTTACAGTGACTCTTTCTGCACGTTACAGTTTGAATCATTCAAGCGATTCATTCAACAGCACCGATCCCTTCAGGAACAAAACAAATGATTCGCTGCATCCGAAATCGGAACTAGTAGTTCATCCGGGGACTTTTCCCCTACTACGTGAATTCGGACATACTACTGTTTTTTGCTTACTATAGAGTATGGAAGCAGGTAAATTCGGACCCAGGGATTGTCTTTGTGAATGAGCCATTTAATACTTCATTCAACAGATTCATTCAGACAAACTGAATCATTCAGGAATGAAACAAGAGACTCGTGAGTTATTGAGTCTTTAATTGATTCATTCAAAAACACAGATTCATTCAGCAGATTCATTCAGAAACACTGAATCATTCAGGAATGAAACATGCGACTCATGAGTTATTGAATCATAAATCGATTTGTTCAAAAACATTGATTCATTCAATACGTTAGTTCAGAAACACTGAATCATTCAGGACTGGAACAAGCGACTCGTGAGTTATTGAATCTTTAATTGATTCATTCAAAAACACTGATTCATTCAGCAGATTCATTCAGAAACACTGAATCATTCAGGAATGAAACAAGCATTGATTAATAAATTGATTAGTTCAAAAAACTGATTTATTCACCAGATTGGTTCAGAAACACTGAATCATTCAGGAATAAAACAAGCAACTTGCGAGTTATTGAATCATAAATCGATTCGACAAGTGACTCGTGAGTTACTGAATCTTTAATTGATTCATTCAAAAACACTGATTCATTCAACAGATTCATTCAGATACACTGAATCATTCAGGAATGAAACAAGCGACTTGTTAGTTATTGAGTATTTAATTGATTCATTCAAAAACACTGATTCATTCAGCAGATTCATTCAGAAACACTGAATCATTCAGGAATGAAACAAGCATTGAAAAATAAATTGATTAGTTCAAACAACTGATTTATTCACCAGATTGGTTCAGAAACACTGAATCATTCAGGTATAAAACATGCGACTCATGAGTTATTGAATCATAAATCGATTCGACAAGTGACTCGTGAGTTACTGAATCTTTGATTGATCCATTCAAAAACACTGATTCATTCATCAGATTAGTTCAGAAACACTGAATCATTCAGGAATGAAACAAGTGACTTGTGAGTCATTTAATCATAAATTGATTTGTTCAAAAACACTGATTCATTCAGCAGATTCATTCAGAAACACTGAATCATTCAGGAATGAAACAAGCATTGATTAATAAATTGATTAGTTCAAAAAACTGATTTATTCACCAGATTGGTTCAGAAACACTGAATCATTCAGGAATAAAACAAGCAACTTGCGAGTTATTGAATCATAAATCGATTCGACAAGTGACTCGTGAGTTACTGAATCTTTAATTGATTCATTCAAAAACACTGATTCATTCAACAGATTCATTCAGATACACTGAATCATTCAGGAATGAAACAAGCGACTTGTTAGTTATTGAGTATTTAATTGATTCATTCAAAAACACTGATTCATTCAGCAGATTCATTCAGAAACACTGAATCATTCAGGAATGAAACAAGCATTGAAAAATAAATTGATTAGTTCAAACAACTGATTTATTCACCAGATTGGTTCAGAAACACTGAATCATTCAGGTATAAAACATGCGACTCATGAGTTATTGAATCATAAATCAATTCGACAAGTGACTTGTGAGTTACTGAATCTTTGATTGATCCATTCAAAAACACTGATTCATTCATCAGATTAGTTCAGAAACACTGAATCATTCAGGAATGAAACAAGTGACTTGTGAGTCATTTAATCATAAATTGATTTGTTCAAAAACACTGATTCATTCAATAGATTCATTCAGAAACACTGAATCATTCAGAAATGAAACATGCAACTTGTGAGTCATTTAATCATAAATTGATTCATTAAAAAACACTGATTCATTCAACAGATTCATTCAGAAACACTGAATCATTCAGAAATGAAACAAGCAACTTGTGAGTCATTTAATCATAAATTGATTCATTCAAAAACACTGATTCATTCAACAGATTAATTCAGAAACACCAGGGCTGTGTTCCACTCCAGTTTTAGACATGCACTCGTGAACTTGAATCCCACTTCGTGAAGTGGATGAGGGAAGTTTATATGGATCCCTCGACTTTGACTGAGGGAGTGAGTCTAATTCATATGCACACTTCAGACAGCTCCATAACCCACAATGCAACACGACTGTGACATCACTGCATATCGCGTTTAATCTACCACACCACAAACAACTCTATGATATATTCATTTCATACTTAAAACAACCCAAACACACCTATATACATACAGAATGCTGCATTAAACAATTTCGTATGGTAAAAATAAATAAAAATCAACTCCATAGCAGATTTTCAAGAGATCAAGGGATTAGGGCGTTCCAGTTCAGCCCATTGCCAGGGTTCTGCCAGTAGAGGGCGCTCGTGCAGCGTAAGCAATGACGTACATCTGAGTCAACGAGACTGAGGGAAGTGTGCGAGGGAAGGGAACACAGCCTAAATCAATCAGGAATGAAACAAGCGACTCGTGAGTTATTGAATCATAAATTGATTCGTTCAACACATTCGTTCAGAAACACTGAATCATTCAGGAACGAAACTCCACTGCAGTGTTTCATTTGCTACAATTTCCAGTGGCAGAGTGAAAACAAAGTAAACGTCAATACTTTGTCTGAAAAGTTAGTCAATATTATCTTGTTATTGAACTGTTGTATTAAAGCTGCCTCTTTGTTACTCCATTAACTCAATCAATGTCATTATGTGACCTATTATGCGACACGTTCATAAACACACTCATAAATCTGCTTTACAAAGAGCTGAATTTATGAATCATTCTCAAAGCCAGAAACAAAATGAGAGAAATGAAATGCAAATGTTCTGATATTTCCTATAAAAATAAGATTGAAAACATTTCTCAACTCTGAAAACATCTATTACAGAAAAAAACATTCCCCACAAACAACACAATCTTCTATGAAAAACAAATAAATAGACGTAGAAATGGCAGTAATTCAGTCCTGAAGCAGAGGCGTGTGTTCACTACACATCTCTCCTGAGAATACCGAACACTCTCGGCTCGATATATGCAGCGTACGTTTGTGTTCTCACTGCGAGAAGAAGTAGGCGGTGAAACAGAAACTGTCTGAACATAAACACACAAACTCACACTGAACCCAAGAAACGCCAATGAAACTCAAAGCGCTGCTTGTTTTAATTAGGACTGAACTAATGAGCGCCGGTTCTGCGGCGTGTTAGATTCCTCACAGACTGACGGAGGTTTAAGAGAAGCGGCGCAGTTACGTGCAAGACCTGAACACGGATCGATCCGGAGCAATAGTGTGGAACTGGATACAAAGAGATTGAGATGAATAAAGTCGAAGGATGAAAGAGAACTGAAGACACACACACACACACACACACACCTGCAGCAGAACTGAGCTGATGAGATCCTACAGACGAACACGTCACACACTCCTCTTCATGAACATCTGCATCAACACTGAGAGAGTTTCACTGGTAATCTGCAATATTTCTGGCTCCCCAAAGAACCTTTCAGAACCTTTTCCCTCTATAAAGAAGATTCAGTGCGATGGAAAGATTCCACTGACGCCAATAAACAAGCTTTATTTGTGTGTGTGTGTGTGTGTGTGTGGGGAAGCTCGACTCAGCAGTAACGAACATCTGACCTCAACACACCGCTGACGGTTCATTAAGAGAGAAGCTCACGTGATTCAGTTTAAAGATTCAGATTCATACGGCACCTGCGAGTCTCCAGAGTGCTGACAGACACAGAAACACATCTGCTTCCAACTGAGATGTTTTGAGAAAATTAGCACTCTGTGTTTAAAACATAATTGTGAATTTACATGAAACCAGCAGGTGCGACTCTCTCCAGGACAGCGAGACGGTCTGTACGGCATCTGTCCATCTGTGTCCTGACCTGCTGTCATTCCACTATAGCTCATCCTATCAAACATGCAGTCACTGCACTGAGGATTTTCTAAATGCGAATACAACATACTTTCAGATAAGAGATCACAGCACAACAAACAAACAAATGAGAAACAGAAACAGATATTCACATGAAGCACTGCAGACGCTCTCAATCTGAATGATTCTGCTCATTCAACAAACAACTGGACTGAGATCGTGTCATCTAACCCTAAATGAAGCCAAATTAGTGAATAGTATTGATCACAAAAGATCAGTCTATTCATTGAACCTTCGTAAAGTTCAGATTCTAGAGCAGATCTGCTGTACACGCTTCCCACACGATTAGAGTCAAATAAATACTAAGATTACCCTCACAAAAATCAGTTTATATGTGATTAGATCTGCACAAATGACTTTTCAAGGACTGGAAATGTTTTAATGACATCATTAATGACCGTTTTATTAAACGATATCTGCATGCTTTCTGTGAAAGTGAAACATTATTTGAACAAACTACCAGCAAAATCAAACTTTATGTGTTTTATTATAAATCAGAATGCAGGTTTCCCAGTGCTGATGGTTATTTATCCTTCTCTCTATTCTAGACTTCATTCCTCTGAACAATTCTGGATCTTTAACAACATAATATGTTCTAAAAACGTTCTGCTAACGTTCCCTTTAGGTTATCAAATCGTTATTTCTGAATGTTCTCTGAAAATGTCCAGCTTTTTAAATGTTTTAAATATGTTTTTTTTCTTGAACGTTAATTTTCCATTTTACAAATATCATATGTTGGGTTCGAAATGGACAAACCCAGTGATTTGGTTAAATGTTTGACCCAACCTGCTGGGTAGTTTTATTTAACTCAACTATTGTTCAAAAATGACTGTATTTCTTGATTATGATGAACCCAAAGTATGTTGGAAATTAACATTCATTAATATGTTTAATAAATGAACATTTATTAATAAGATCAATGAATAATAATTAAACAAAAAATATTTATTAAACATCTTATTGATAAATGTTCACCTTTTGATTATTATTGTCGCCTCTAGTAATTATATGTATAATTACAACATATTTTGGATTCATTTTAATCCAGACATACAGTCATTTATAAACAATAACTGAGCTAAATAAAACCACCCAGCAGGTTGGGTCAAACATTTAACCCAATCACTGGATTTGTCCATTTTCAACCCAATGTGGGTTGTTTTTAGTGTTCTATGTTAGACGAACATCCAACTAAAACTTTTAAGAAACACTCCATGAATATAATGTTTTTGTGCTAACGTTTTAAGAACATTGAACGAACGTTCTGTTAACGTTACTGGAAGAACGTTTGTTCATAACTTTGAGAGAACCTTGCCAGAACGTTCCCTGTTTGCGGGTTCATGTTCCTGTCACCTGAAGATGAGTAAAAGCGTGTGTTAAATAAACATCAAATGTTGAATGAATCAATGTAAAAGTGCTTGATCTCGTTCATCTACTACAGCAGATGCACATGAATGGAGGAAAACAGCGAGTGCTCGTGAAGCCTGTGGAGGACCGCGGTGAAACACTGCTCCTCTGCTGGCGTCATCAGTAAATACAGGCAGAGACTCGAGCAGAGGGGCTTCAGACAGCAGGTGCGGTGGCGCAGGGGTTCGACCCTCCTTTTTTACACCGTACGCAGCCTCACAGTGTGTTTTCTGAATGAACACACAATATACAATAAATATAATCCTACATTTAACCCCGCGCGCGGTGCAGTGACGCATTGATCAGGCGCGCGTCACGGATCAATAACCGCATCAGTAGCACCTGCTGACACTCACAAGCATCCCATGATGCTGATGATGATGATGATGAAGAGCTGTTACCGCTATATACAGTATGCATAATCTGACATCGAGAAAAACGAGATGCTGCTCTTTAAACTTTATTAAACACTAAAAACAGAAATGCAACAAGATGCTCAGAACGTGTGTGTGTGTGTGTGTGTGTGTGTGTGTGTGTGTGCTCGAGCATCTCCATCAAGCAGCAAACACACACTAAACCCATTCAAACCCAACAGCAGCACATTCACATGTACAGAACGAGACCCTGACTGACGCGTAAATGCACAAAACCAGCTGATCGATTCACACTCAGACAACTAGAGGAAAATGCAACTTATTCATCCATAAAGTCAGTGAAAGCAGCCGTAGAGCAGTAAAGCAGCACTGACCGTGTGTTCTGGAGACACAGGTGAGAACATGCAGCCCGATGAGGAGTGCGTAAAGTCTGTTCGGGTGAGTATCTCCAGTGACGCAGCCCATGATCATCAGCATCACCGCAAAATCCGCTATTAATCAAGCAATCAATCAATCCGCACAATTCAGGATCATCCGCTCCCGTGAATGGAAAAGATCACCGGAACACTGCGCGCGCGTTACCGATTAAACAGCGCGATTCTCCATCCTCGATCCCGGTCGTGACGCGCAGCGCAGCGGCTGTTCCTCTGACTGACTGACGCGCCGCTCGCTCACTGTGCGCGATGAGTTTGGCGATGTGAATTCATTGATC
The DNA here is from genome assembly GCF_024489055.1 of Chanodichthys erythropterus. Lineage (NCBI taxonomy): Eukaryota > Metazoa > Chordata > Actinopteri > Cypriniformes > Xenocyprididae > Chanodichthys > Chanodichthys erythropterus. Next base: position 53,953,479 of record NC_090233.1, read on the forward strand.
TGAAGAGGGCGGGATGAAAACCCGGCGGAGAGTTCCGTCTCTGGAAGCGGATTCCCGGAGGCTGGACTGTGAACGAGGAGGAGAGCGCGCGCCTGCCATCTGCGCGCACAATGGAGACTCACACAGAGTGCGCGCGCGTGTGTGTGTGTGTGTGTGTGTGTGTGTGTGTGTGCTTTTGTTTATATTAAATTGTGGGGACTAAATGTCCCCATGATGTAATATAAACCTGAGTTCGCCTACATCGTGGACACCAGACCCCACAATGTAAATTAATTAATAAAAATACTAAATGATGCTATTGTGAGAAAATAAAGGTGTGCACAGTTTCCTGTGATGGTTAGGGTTAGGGTTAGGGTAGAGGGATAGAAAGTACGGTTTGTGCAGTATAAAATGCATTGTGTGCGTGAAACAATAGGATGAATGCGTTTTTACTTCTACATTCACTTCATCTGAACACATTTTACCAGAGACCATCAGACAAAACAAAAAAAGTGCTTTTTCTTGAGCTTTGATAAATAAGAGCTCATCATACTATAGGAATATCCTTTAAGATTCAGAACTGAAAACTTCCTTGTTAGTCCAATAAAAGCTTTAATTGACTCCAGACCCAGAGAACGACTGATCCTGGAATGTGTCTATAGATGGTGAAACTCCGCCTCCGCAGAAGAAATCGACGCCTACTTCATCATTACAGCGTTAGCTCCGCCCACTGGTGTGTTAGTGAGATGAGGAGGAGAGAAGAGCGATACAGGACTAAAATAACATTACCTTTCAAAGGATCCTAATGCAGGAATATGGTTATTTATTTCCATCAATGTGAATGTCTCAGTTGAGCTTTATTTATTTGTGTTCGGTTCATTTCACTGTGGATTCTTTGGTAAATCAATCGCATTTCTGCATTATCAGACTTTTACGATATGAACTCGACAGTAATGCAACAACATGTCAGTAACTGTGTTCATTCTGATGCCTGATCTGATATTAATGATTCATGTACAGTCAGATGATCTTTGTGTGTCAGTAAATCAAACCAGCGACTAAACGCTCAACTTCACCTTGTTTCTCTTAGTAGGATGAAAATAATCTGATTAAATTATATATAGAAGGCAATCAAACAGCATGAGTTTATCAGTGGACTCGCACTAAAACTCCCGTTTTATTCAACAAATCTCTTAGTTACATCGTGTTTGCACTGTTAGCTATGATGAAAGCATTCGTTAGTGTGCAGAAATCTAGTTTCATTTCATGATCCCAACAACACTGTCTGTGATCGACTACATGTTCATCACTGCAACCTTTCATGCCACGATCTCAATATAATGCAGCACTTTTCACGATTAGTTCATCTTGAGAGCTGTAATAGTTAAAACATGCTAAAAGTTTTTGAGAGAGTAATACTTGGCTATTTCATATGCAAAGATGTCAGCCAATCACAGCAGTGGGCGTTTCCACTGAAGTCACACAGAGACACGCCCCTTAAAACAGAGCGCTCAAATCAGAGGCTAAAATCAGGGTAGGAAATGCCTTTTATTTCTAAATTATGACAATTTTGGATGTAAAAAGCATACTGACATTATAAGTGCAGCCCAGGAAACATTATAAAACAATAAATCAACACAGTTCATGACCGCTTTAAAATAAACTACAGAACAGTGTGTCTCCATGTCGAGGTATAGAGTCAGAGAGAGTGTTTTGCACTGTTATTTACTCATTAACTACCAACAGAACACATACACACACACACACACACATATATATATATATTCTACTAATTTGCATCTATGCATCAGGCGTATACCGTGGTAAATTTCCCTCACTGTGACTCTGTGTTTACTGCTGACTCTGGTTCACTGCACTAGTTTATTTATGGAGTTTCTCTCATGTATTGACTAGCAGGATCTCAGTGTCTCCCATGTGCACCCAATTATACGAGTGTGTTTCCAGAGATCCCCAGACACACACACACACACACACACACACTACAGTAAACAACTGAACACATCCTAATGATTTCCATGTGTGTGTTTCCATGTTTCTGTTGCAGATGGACGTCTCACATTTCACCTAAAGTGTGTCGAGATGTTAATGCATTGAGAATAAACAAGAATTAATTAACATTATTTGTTTGAAAGATTCAACATGATGTTTATCTTATTTTTCCATGAAGAACATCCTCATTTTTACTGTTGGGAATTCGGATTCATTTTAGTAAATCGGTTTGTTTCAATGAACCAGATAAATACGCACAGCCGCTCAAACGTGTTCCCAGAATTCCCTGTGCGCCAGTTTCATGTTTTGCAGTACCTGTTTATCAGGACTCACATTATAGATCGAGTCAAATGAGGTTTATTGTTCCAGCAACATCATTTAAAACACATTCCCATTATTAATGATAGACTTAAAAGCCATCTCAAAGTAATTCCTTCAACCACCATTTTGACATCTTTTCCCTAATTTAATCTCAATAGTTCTGTTGATTTGTCTGTAGCTGTTCTAGTTTCCAATTAGGCCAATTAATGGCGTGCAGAGACACGTCTAAACAAACACACGTGAGGTTTGATCCATCACAGCACGACTCAGATGAACAGAAATAATAATAGAGTTTCAAACGAGATGGGGGGGGGGGGTCTTAATGAGATGTTTATCACATCATGAATGAACTCACCATTCAACAGTAAATTACACTGTAAACACACTTCAGATGGGCGGAGGAACTCAATCACACGTCTACATGCATCATGAACTAACATCAGTGTGCTGATGTTTCCCACCAGATGATGTCACTTCCTGGAGGATGATGTCATGTTTATGGTTTCATACACTGTAAAAAACAAACAAACAAAGAAATAAAAGGAAACTGCTTTAAAATTTTAAATACAACCAACCTGGCTTTTTAGGTCATTTCAACTTAAATTACATTAAACTGGAAAAAAAAAAGTCAGTTGCTTGATTTCTTAATAAAACTGCATATTAAACACTGAATTCGATCTGATTTTCTGCGATTGAGTCACATAAAGACTCTCCTGATGATGAAGCACAATAACAAAACCATCACGTGATTTTCATGAAGTTCTTCTGTCAATGGATTTAATTATGCAGCTAATAAGGTTGTGACTAATCTGATTAATTTCTCACAGGAACTCTCTCAACTAGATTAGTTATTTCTTAACGTAATTAGCATTGCTGAGTGCAGATTTCATTCAAATGAAAAGAAAGAAGCACATGCGGCTAATCCCAGAACGGCTATTAACTCGGGATTGAAGAAGAAGAGCCGGTGAGGAACAAAACCGGAGTGTCTGGAGGGGGGAGGGAGAGGATGACGGGACGGGGGGTTGATTCTGCTGCTGTACGTTTGATTTACAAGCTGCTGGGAACACCTGTGTCTCGTGGCCACGAATAATTACCTCACTTGCCACCGTTTTCTCCTAATAATGCCCACAATTTACTACGCCTCTTCTGTACTCGGACAGCTGGTGCTTTGAGGAACGAGGGGCTCCTCCACAATCCCACAGTGCTCCACGTAACCATGGCGACACTCCAAACAGAGCCGTCCTTCTGAGTGATGACCATCACAGACCAATATAAAGATCATTAATGCCTCGAAACAATAAGCAATGTTCAGATCAGATGTTAAACAGGTGGTTTAGAATCCTTTAAATCATAAACCACACAATAAACCATCAGTAAACACAAATAACAACATTATTTCTGTTATTACATGCCATTTGTATTCAGTAATGGACTTCAATACACTGTATGTATGTGTATAAATGTTAGGTAACACTTTATTTTGATGGTCCACATTAGACATTGCACTAAGTAACTTTACAAGAACGTCAACTTATTCTACTAACCTGAACCCGAACCTGACAGTCTACTGATACTCTACTGAGAGTTAGTTGACAAGTTACTTATAGTTAGTAATGTAATCTATTACATTACACATTTTAGGTTATAATATCTGACTACTTTTAGATTACTTTTGACCTAACTTGTTTATAACATTGATTTGAACAGTATAATCTTAAAAAGAAGAGAAAGAAAGAAAAATTATTCAGTTTTTTGCTATCATAAAAGTGCATTAAACATTACATTACGTCAGAATTTCCCTAACTAGGGCTTGGGAAGTACTTAAATGGATAAAAAAAGCTCATTTTTAGTACAAACCTGATTACAAAAAAGTTGGATCACTGTACAAATTGTGAATAAAAACAGAATACAATGATGTGGAAGTTTCAAATTTCAATATTTTATTCAGAATTCAACATAAATGACACATTAAATGTTTAAACTGAGAAAATGTATAATTTTAAGGGAAAAATAAGTTGATTTTAAATTTCATGGCATCAACACATCTCAAAAAAGTTGGGACCATGCCATGTTTTCCCACTGTGTGGCATCCCCTCTTCTTTTTATAACAGTCTGCAAACGTCTGGGGACTGAGGAGACAAGCTGCTCAAGTTTAGGAATAGGAATGTTGTCCCATTCTTGTCTAATACAGGCTTCTAGTTGCTCAACTGTCTTAGGTCTTCTTTGTCGCATCTTCCTCTTTATGATGCGCCAAATGTTTTCTATGGGTGAAAGATCTGGACTGCAGGCTGGCCATTTCAGTACCCGGATCCTTCTTCTACACAGCCATGATGTTGTAATCGATGCAGTATGTGGTCTGGCATTGTCATGTTGGAAAATGCAAGGTCTTCCCTGAAAGAGATGACGTCTGGATGGGAGCATATGTTGGATATACCTTTCAGCATTGATGGTGCCTTTCCAGATGTGTAAGCTGCCCATGCCACACGCACTCATGCAACCCCATACCATCAGAGATGCAGGCTTCTGAACTGAGCGCTGATTACAACTTGGGTTGACCTTGTCCTCTTTAGTCCGGATGACATGGCGTCCCAGTTTTCCAAAAAGAACTTCAAATTTTGGTTCGTCTGACCACAGAACAGTTTTCCGCTTTGCCACAGTCCATTTTAAATGAGCCTTGACCCAGAGAAAACGCCTGCGCTTCTGGATCATGTTTAGATATAGCTTATTTTTTGACCTATAGAGTTTTAGCCGGCAACGGCGAATGACACGGTGGATTGTGTTCACCGACAATGTTTTCTGGAAGTATTCCTGAGCCCATGTTGTGATTTCCATTACAGTAGCATTCCTGTATGTGATGCAGTGCCGTCTAAGGGCCCGAAGATCACGGGCATCCAGTATGGTTTTCCGGCCTTGACCCTTACGCACAGAGATTGTTCCAGATTCTCTGAATCTTTGGATGATATTATGCACTGTAGATGATGATAACTTCAAACTCTTTGCAGTTTTTCTCTGAGAAACTCCTTTCTGATATTGCTCCACTATTTCTGGCCGCAGCATTGGGGGAATTGGTGATCCTCTGCCCATCTTGACTTCTGAGAGACACTGCCACTCTGAGAGGCTCTTTTTATACCCAATCATGTTGCCAATTGACCTAATAAGTTGCAAATTGGTCCTCCAGCTGTTCCTTATATGTACATTTAACTTTTCCGGCCTCTTATTGCTACCTGTCCCAACTTTTCTGGAATGTGTAGCTCTCATGAAATCCAAAATGAGCCAATATTTGGCACGACATTTCAAAATGTCTCACTTTCAACATTATGTTAATGTTATCTATATTCTTTTGTGAATAAAATATAAGTTTTAATATAATTTTTAAATATAATTTTAAATTATTGCATTCCTTTTTTATTCACAATTTGTACAGTCTTCCAACGTTTTTGGAATCGGGTTTGTAATTTTTAACTCAGCAAATACAGAACATACTGACTGACACTGCTGATGTTGACTGGAGGTGATGTGCTGTTGCCATTAATGGAGTAAACACATTGGCTCTTTTCCTGTGAACGGTGTAAAGTTACTCACAGAGGTGATTATAATTAAAGAGTGTCTTTATCAGCTGTTAATGGCTTTTTTAATCTCCCGTCTCTCTAACATGTGTTTAGTGCTGCTGACTGTCATGAATACCCGTGGTGCATTTAAACATCGGCGCTCATAACACTGACTGCTCTGTCAGACCGAGCGGCATCATGGGATTGACCGTACGCCTCGATCCTCTTGCAGGAACTGAGCGACCTTCGACCCCAAACTGCCTGATGGGAAATCTACAGCACTGGATGGCTGATGAGGTTTTAACCATGAAAATATGTCAGTTAATGTTTATTAGTATTATTATTATTATTATACACACCACAACAGAAAGGTACTCCATTATATTCAATAGAATATCCAGTAGGCTATATGATATATTACACTACCAGCAGGGCTTGACATTATATTTCAGCAGTGGCATGTAGCACAGTCACTCCTAGCCACTTTGGTGGGTTGAATTTTATATATAATACACATATATAATATAATATACATTTTTCAATTGTAGTCTTTTAAAAAGCTATCTGAAGTAATAAACTAAGTGCAATGTATTGTTAAATATATATATATATATATATATATATATATATATATATATATATATATATATATATATATATATATATATTGTGACGGGTCTTCTGCTCTTCCTGCTATCGTGTTTTGATTTGGCTCTTGTTTGTTTATTTTAAATATTGTTCCATCTGATACTTTGACATCATGTGTTTGAGAGAAATTGTGGTTGATTGTGTTGATTTCTTATTTTTTATATTTTTTTACTTATGTTAATAAATATTTTTGGTTGCAGCCTTACCAACCTTACTATGTCCACCATTGTCCTCTATGAAGTGTTTCAGATATTTCAGTATCCCGGACGAGCCCCCACATTTGTCACAATCAGCTCAAAGCCATGACAAATATGGGGGTTCGTCCGGGATACCGAAATATCTGAAACACTTCCAATACTAATTTTTCTACAGAATAGTCACACAATACCAGCTGTTCTTTCTCTCTCTCATCTCTCAGACAATGACTCGACACACAAACCCGTCTCGTTTCATTTGCTCCGGATTAATATTGTTGGAGTTAAAGGGCTTGAATTTCGGTGTGGGATTACGCATATTATGCATACTTTTACTCATTCATGCAGATTTTGTTCTCACACCCAAAATGTGCCACATAAAGCCACCACTCAGTACTAAGAGTTCTTTTCCATTGCTTATTGTGCTTAAACTGTCAAATACACATAAAATCATGTCGGTCTTGGTGAGTATTCACGTAAACACAGTCAGTGAACATAAACAGTTGAGAAAGAAAATGCATATTTAACAGTATAATGGATCCATGTGTCAGATCTTAAAGTGACAGCAGCCTAATATACCTGTTGACAAATTATGAGATGATATTAAAAATTTCAATATGGCAGTTTTTCTCCATGGTATCAGTCAAAATTGTGGCCAGTGAAAATGCTGAGTGGCTAGTAACTTTGGAAAACCACTAGCCACAGTGACTGTAGAGCAGAAAAGTTCATGTCAAACCCTGACTAGCAGTACTGTAACTATTTCTGACTGTATTTATCCCAACTGGAATATATGACAGATTTGTCTGTTCAGCATTTCAAACAGCTACTAGGATCAGATTGAATCCCAGACAGTGATTACATACTAATTCATGACAGGCGCTGCGTTTCTCTACTCTGAGTTCAGATTTGAACATGGACAGGAATATAAAGACCTCATACTGGGATCTTCAGCACCAAACCTTCAATCAGGAGTCATCGGCGGGCCATCACGAGTTTCTCCATTATTTATCAGGCGGCAGAAGATATGTGTTTGTAAAGTAAATGGCCCTTCACACACACGACACGCTCAAATCGAACAAGTGCCATCGCTCAGACCGCTTGTGTGCTTGTGCTCAGATTGCAGGATTTTCTGACCTGACTATCAATCTCAAACCAGCAGCTTAAAGTTCAGCCAAAACATGAACATTGTGTCATGATTTACTAGCCTTCCTGACCCAAAGTTCCCCAAAGAACCTTTCAGTGATCAGTTCTTAAAAGAACCATTGATGCCAATAAAGAAGCTTTATTTGTAATAGTGTGTGGTTAATCAAATGATCCAGGACCTCAGCTGAATCAAACAAGACATCGTATTTGACATGACACACAACAGTTGCTCTTCAGATTCATCTCTTGGTTTATATTCTGAATTTCCAGCTGATCTGCTCATGTAAATATTCTTCAATACATGCACTTATTTCCTTTTCCTTGAAAACAAGTTTGGGTTTGTGGGTCCCATTTTTAGTGCCCTTGATCTTATCTCTTAAACGAGCTACAAAACAACCCACAAACATCCGTGTCATGCACAGAACAACAGGAGCATTGAAATAAAGAGGCGTTTCTGATGAAGTGGCTTATTTGAGGTCTGAGGTTCGTTTGAGGTGCATCAGATAATGATGAAGAACACGTCTCACGTCTCTGATTGCGCCTGCATGTCTCGGCCTTAAAAGGCTCCTGAAAACAGCGTAGAAACACATTTAACAAGACAAAAACTGGCTTCAGAAAACACTCTCGCTCATTCCAGTAACGCAACACACTCATTAGACGCCTGAAACGGGCGGCAACGGAAAAACTGAGAGCAAACGTGAACCGACGGAGGCCAACCGAGGGAGGATAATTGTGTTTTTGGAGGCTTCTCGGCCGTCGATTGGGATGAAATGACGTGTGGCGGTAACTCCCTTTTCCCAGCAGCCTATTTCATCTCTGTCATCCGGAGAACTGTAGCCTGTGGCGCTGAAAAACAGAGAGAAGGAGAAAGAGTCTACAGGTACATGAAAGGATAATACCTCAAGGCCTGAAGGGAGGAAAAAAGAGCATTTTGCTATTTCAAAAGAAAGAAATGGCTCATTGGAAAGTAATGTTAAACATTATTATATGTAATTTGGCTTCTTTTTTATGTCATGCTGCATGTAGGAACCACCATTTGCCCATTCTCTCAAGATAAAAGCGCCCGTAGAGCTTTTGAAGGGAACGGGAGAGCAGAGGAAAAATAAGCATAATACATGTTTTATTAAAAGCTAACCAGACGTGCTCCACACAGGTTTTATTTAAAGAGCAAATTGAAAATCTGCAAAACTCAGCACACGGTCTTTGTTCTCTTTGGTTCGTCACGCTGAGCCGTGATGAAATAATTGTTTTATGCAGCATCTTTCAGAATCATACGCTGCTTTCTGTCATTTATTCATTAGCATTTTCACCAGACCTGCTCTCGTACTTCTTAAGGCTTTAAAGTCGGCATGAAATGGAGGTTGTGACCGTCTTTTCCTCCCTATTGTGCAAGTGAAACGCTTCTCAAACAAGAACAAATGTAGGGCGGGGCTTTTCAGATTTTGTCTGTGGGGAATTGATTGGATGGTTGTGGTTTGCTATTGGTGGATCTCATGTGAGTGACAGGTTGCCCCGCCCTCGTCATCAGAGAAAATTTATTTTCAGTTCAATACAAATTGTAATGAAAACAGTTGTATTAATGTAGAAAAATGTGAAGTACAAACATTGCCCTGGAGCTCGAGGCGTCTGGAGCCGCATGTGTGTTTGGATTGAGTCTGGCTCATGTTCCTGTAATGAGAAGCAGCTCTGCTAATAACAACACTTCCTGTGCCGTGATTAACCAAAACACACACACACACACACACACACTGAGATGACGGGAACCAGATGAATATGAATGTGTTTCATTTTCTTCTCCAAACAATATTTGTGTGTGTTTGTCCATCAGCCCGGCTAACAGGGAATGTTCGGGCAAGGTTTTCGTAAAGTTATCTGGCCTTTAATAATGTTCTCAAAATGTTAGCACAAAAACATTATTTATGCAACATTCATGGAACGTTTTTCTGAAATGTTTTAGTTGGATGTTGGTTTAATAGTTGTTCTCTATGTATAGTGTCCAGTCAGAAGACAGGAACACGGCTCTCTAAGTGTTCATGTGTTCAGTGTTAATGTGTGAGTGTGTTTATTAGATGTGACACTTGAACAAACAACACAAAGCGCTGAGGAGAGTTTGAGCTGAAGATGAAAGAGACGGAGCTGCGGATCAAAGACTGACTCTCTGAGTGTGTTACGATTCAGAGCGTGGAGCTGATTACAGAAAGACACCAGCACACCGCTCACCTTTACATGTACACACACATTTTGTATAATACAATCATGCAAAAAAAGTGCCGGTTACTCACTCCAAGAAGGATTTCGTTGACCCACTGTACAGGAATCACTAGTCAGTCAGTGGCAGCTCTGAGGGCCCGAGGTGACGGGATCCCGTGTTTGAGCGATTAAATACGCTTAAGCCGTTCCTCCACAGACCGACTCTCTGCGCTGTGAGAGAGAGGCGGCGCCGGTCCGGAGGCCAGTGTGCCGTGATAAAGGCCGGGACACTTTCATTATTGCTTTGACCTGAAGGGTCAGACAGCACTAGCCGCAGGAGAACCAGCCATTAGCCACCTCTCCATCACAGTGGACGTGATTTATTCCCACAGAGCTCAAAATGAGCCTCCCACACCCAATCAATGGAGCTGGAACCACCGGGAGCGTCTGGACGGCCAATCAGACGCTCCGCTCACCGTCTGAGGCCTGTTCAGAGAATGTCATCATTCCATCACAGACCTGAAGAAGAACAAAACACAGAGAACCTGATGGAGGAAACACGTCAACAACATCAGACGTCAATAATCATCAGAATACGTTAGTAAAATCTGTTAATGAATAAACCTAACCATAACTAAATCCATAAAATGATCTCATGATGAATATAAGATATATGAAGCGCCTGACGGAACCCTTTAAGCTTCCATATACCCACACAGGGGGGGACGTTCTCGCGACCTGACACAACGTTCTCTAAATTTCTAAAATGTCCTCTTTTGGTTATGAAAGCGATGCAATTCAAGGTTCCTTATATGACTTCCACATTGGTTATTGGTTACTGTCCTCTGTTGGTCATTCAATAACGTTCCCGGACAGTAACAACTCCACTTTGTGATGGTCTCGGAATGTTCTGGGAACGTTACCAGGTGATGTTCTTGACACCAGTGGGGACGTTAAAAAAAAATGATGTTCTGGGATTGTTAAAAAAAAGGTCCCCTAAACGTTCCGAGAACATCTCATGTCTGTGAGTTACTTTGTAATTATAAATGGAAATTACATTGAAATAAACATGTTTTAATTTAATGCATCCTGAGAGTGTTTATTTTGTCCATAAACAGTATAAATGATGTCTAAATGAGACCTTATAAGACGTTGAAAATGCGTCCACAATGACCACATTTAAACTAGTTTTTAACCTTAAAAAGACATAAAAGCTTTCATTCTGGCTCCTCAGAGGACAAAAAAAACTTAAAAAGGTTCATGTAAGGATGTCACTTGGACGTCAGTAATGAACATTTAAAAGACGTTTAAAATAGACTTTATTTAACGTTCACTATTTATGTCACTCTAAAAAAGACGTCACTTAATCTTTCATTCTGCCTCCTCAGTGGACGTCTTTTGGACGTGTCTTTGCTCAGTAGGTTGACACCAATGGAGAAGTTCTGAGAACATTCTGGGAACATCACATTTCCAAGTAAAATATGGTCCCCTAAACATTCCCAGAACATCCTGAATGTTCCATGAAGGTCTGCCTAACCTTTAAAGAACTCCACATCATGACAGTCTCGAAACGTTCTGGGAACGTTACCAAGCGACGTCCTTGGCACCAGCGGGGATGTTCTGGGAATGTTCTGGGAACATAACATTTCTAGTAGGGTGCTAGAAATTGCATAACTTGCATAATCTTGCATGACTTTTATAATGATTTGCCAATAATTCATATGCGCAGAAGGAAAGGATGAACTTCTAATGAAACCACAACAGCTGAATCACCTCTGAATCTCCTGAACCTCTGTTCCTCTCAGTGAATATTCCTGCACAAACACAAACATAGGAACAGAGAAAGCCTTATTGAATAACTGAGAATAATTGTGCTAGAAGCTGAAAGCAGGGAACACGAGTGCTTTTCCACAGTCACACGCGGAGGACGGCGGTATCGATCAACATGCCGAGGTAAATACCTGATCGATACGCAGCAGTGGCAAACACACAACACTGTCAGCAGAGCAGCGCTTCTGTTCACGAGACACGTTTCAAGAGGCTCTTTCAGATGTTATTGAAAATGGGGGCGACTGTATAATGTAACGTTCCCATGGAGCAGAGCTGATGGAAAACCCTCATAAACCTGCATGATGGTCCTGCATTTTAGATAGAGTTAGAAAAGTCAAAGTGGTAAAACATAAATCATAATTTATTCAAGAGACAAAATAATAAACATCAGTAGTAACCAACGTCAATGAAGACAGCTTGAGATAAACGTGTCGAGCTTCATTCATGACGTCTAATAAACTCCTGAACAGGTTCCTGATCAAAAGTACGGGCCTGTAGACTGATATTGCCAAAAACACTCACAGCAAACGTCTGTCAGCGCGACATGAACGCCATGATTCAGAGAACATTTCCGAGCGCTGTCAGTCACGATCAAATCTAAGATTCATCTTGACTGCAGCTCCACCGACCTGTTTACTGTCATCAACGGCCAAAAATAAAGGATAAAAAACTACAGTCTAATCTGATCAGTCTTTTAGATCAGGTGAGCTCTGGAAGGGAGTGACAGTCTGGCAGTCTGTGGAAAAGTCTAGAGAAACGATAAATAAGTCAGTTAAAAGATTAAAAATAAATAATACATTTGATTAAAATAAATAAATGAACAGTTAATGTGTTATATTTAGTATTAAATAAGAGTAAATTGGCTTAAAATAAATAAATAAATAAAAATGTGTTTAAAATAAAAAGTTATTCATCTATTAAATAGATTTAATTGTATTAAAATTAATAAATAAAAATGAGATAAAATAAAATAAATATTAGTTAGATGTTAATATATTAAATACACTAAATTTGTATTAAAATAAATAAAAACGAGAAAAAATGTGATTAAAATTTCAAAATGTGTTGGTTATTAATCTATGAAATTAAATTGGGTTAAAAAATAAATAAAAATGTGATTGACAAAAAAAGTTAGTTATTTACTAATCTATTAAATAGGTTAAATTAGACTAAAATAAATAATCAAAAATGAATAAAAAGTGGTTAACATTTTTTAGTAAGTTATTTATTAAATACATTAAATTAGATTAAAATAAAGAAATAAAAATATTGATAAATATTAAATAAACACAAATTATATTAAATTAAATAAATAAACAAGCAGATAAATAATACATGTAACAGTACACTACTATAGTGAGTAGAAAATACATATATCATAACTTAATAGAAATGAATTTCAGATTATAATATTATTTTTTCAGTGTATAAATTGAGTGTTTATAAAAGATGTGTTTTAAATGTTAGGATGGAGTCCCTCGCATGAGGATGATCATGTTTGGGGCTCAGAGACTCAAGAGAGAAAGTGATGATTTGAGACGAGGTGAGCGTCGACTGACTCTCAGTCTGCCGTAATTCAGAGCGCTGGATGTCGTCACGGGCCAGGGAGGAGATAAATAAACTATATACACTAAAAGTACTATATATAGGCTATATATTTAAACATATATTAAGACATTACTAACAGGTGAAGTAAATATCATGAATATATAAGCTAATATAGTGCATATATGTAGTGAAATGCTCCTCTAGAGTTGATTTCTCTAGTGAACTAACATGCTGTGGACACTAAATGACTTGCCTGAGGTAAATGTAAAGCTGCGTGAGATATTATTCTCAAATAAATCTTTCCGCGGTTGAAACACTGGTTGAGAGATTACGCGCATATCTAGATCGTCTGTTCTTCTGCTGCTCTTTTGCCTGTTGTGGTGATTAGCAAACAGTGTTGCATTACTGCACGCGCCCCCTTCTGGATTGGAGTGTGAATCACTTGTGACCGACTGCAAGTCAGATCACGCAAATGTGGAGGCTGGAATGAAGCTCAGGTTGTAAACGCTGGAGCTCATCTTCATCTGTGAAGCAGTGAGTTTCTCTCTGAAGTGCTCTTCATCACTCTTCATCATCTCTGCAGAGAGCAGATGGAGTCAGATCAGGTTCAGAATAAACCTCTGTCACCGAGAGTTTGAGTCGAGTGACTTTCACATACGACGGGTCGTCCTGATTTCACGTCTGTGAATTATTGAGGCCGTTCGTCCTCTACATAATGGATCAGGACGCTCTCTCTCGTATTAAACACGTCTCTGGTTCTGCGCTCAGAGCTGACGGGTGTTGAATGATTTGTAGCTTTGTGCCGCTGAAGGTCTCTGACAGCAGGAGCTTCTGCGGCAATCAGGGAACGGAAAGATTCGCTCGCATTAGTGAGAGTCTTTCAGACGCCGCGCTCTGAAGGGAAACTCTCATTACAGTCATTTTTATCACTGCGCTGGATGTGAATTTACAGTCATTAATATGCATGTGAACGTGTCCTCAGCCTCCCGTGGGAATCACAGAGATGTGCCGCATCTCGCTCCGCATCCTGATGCCACGTTTAACAGCTCTGATGATCCCAACTCCTGCTTTCCCAAAGAGTTAGACTGTGGCACGCAGATCATTTAACGGGGAAAGGGTCGTTAGTGTTGTTTACTAAGTCAATCACATATACTATAGTGTTCATACACCAAAAAATGCTGGGTTAAGAACAACAACCCAAGTTAGGTTGAAAGAGGACAAACCCAGCGATTGGGTTGTTGTTTTAACCCAGCAAATGTGTTGTTTTAACCCTGTGAATGGGTTGTTTTAACCCTGTGATTGTTTTAACCCTGCAATTGGGTTGTTTTAACCCTGCAATTGGGTTGTTTTAACTCTGCGATTGTTTTAACCCAGCGATTGGGTTGTTTTAACTCTGCAAATGGGTTGTTTTAACCCTGCGATTGAGTTGTTTTAACCCTGTGATTGTTTTAACCCTGCGATTGGGTTGTTTTAACTCTGCAAATGGGTTGTTTCAACCCTGCGATTGAGTTGTTTTTAACCCTGTGATTGGGATGTTTTAACCCAGTGATTGGGTTGTTTTAACCCAATAAATGTGTTGTTTTAACCCAGTGATTGGGTTGTTTTAACCCTGTGACTGGGTTGTTTTAACCCAGCGATTTGGATGTTTTAACCCTGCGATTGGGTTGTTTTAACCCTGTGATTGTTTTAACCCTGCAATTGGGTTGTTTTAACTCTGCGATTGTTTTAACCCAGCGATTGGGTTGTTTTAACTCTGCAAATGGGTTGTTTTAACCCTGCGATTGAGTTGTTTTAACCCTGTGATTGTTTTAACCCTGCGATTGGGTTGTTTTAACTCTGCAAATGGGTTGTTTTAACCCTGCGATTGAGTTGTTTTTAACCCTGTGATTGGGATGTTTTAACCCAGTGATTGGGTTGTTTTAACCCAATAAATGTGTTGTTTTAACCCAGTGATTGGGTTGTTTTAACCCTGTGACTGGGTTGTTTTAACCCAGCGATTTGGATGTTTTAACCCTGCGATTGGGTTGTTTTAACCCAACGACTGGGTTGTTTTAACCCAGTGGTTGGGTTAAATGTTTGACCAATCTGCTGGGTAGTTTTATTTAACTCAACTATTGTTTAAAAATTACTATATTGTTGCTTAAAATTAACCCAATATATGTTGGAAATTAACATTTATTAATATGTTTAATGAATGAACATTTATTAATAAGTTAAATAATAACTATTAAAAATAAACTTTTATTGAATTGCTCATTAATAAATGTTCTCCTTTTGATTATTAATGTTTCCTCTAGTAATTATGCGTCTGATTTTTAATTTCCAACATATTTTGGGTTCATTTTAAGCCAGACATATAGTCATTTTTAAACAATAATTGAGTTAAATAAAACTACCCAGCAGGTTGAGCAAACATTTAACCCAACTGCTGGGTTTGTCCATTTTCAACCCAACTTGGGTTGTTTTTAACCCAGCATTTTTAGAGTGCACATGAATCATAGCTCTGTTTATTATTATATGACTTTATTTAATAATATCTTGAAAAAGCATTCATTCAAATGAATTCGAATCAGCCTAAATTGTGAAAAGAATTATATTTAATCAGTTAAAAGTTAAAGCACGGTTTAAATAATAATTCATTTAACAGACTGGATGATGGTTTGGTTTATTAGTACTGTTGCATAAATCTCATAAATCTCACTTATGTTGCATTCAAGATATTACATTTTTTAAAATCATGCATTTCCTGGGAACCGAACCATGACCTTGTGGTTGCGAGCGCTGTGCTCTACTAGGAGGCAGTAAGTGAATCAGAAGGACCGTTTTCACCTGCTGCACCAGAAAACAGCTGAAAAACCCACAGAAGGAGGAACATACACCGCAGAAGATCACGATATACACTGATAAATTCACATAAAACACGACTGTTATTGATCTCTGGCTGCCCTCTCTCACAACACACACACAAATATGATTATTTCATCCAAATCCATCACAGAACAGTGACAGGACAAAGGGAAATCACATGACCAGGAACCACTTTTGAAAAAATCAGGTTCTCTCAAAAGTTAAATGGTCTTTAATCATGTTCGTCTAACATTTTTTCAAATGTCACTACTTGTTTTAGGATGTTCAGAGAACATTGTTCCCATAATGTTTGCATAAAGAAAAAACATATTCAAAACATTTTTTGGAGAAATGTGCATATGGCAGTGAGTTTTGCATTAATAATCATCATACAGTGTCTAGAATCATCTGCAGACTCAGACAGGAGTGAAATCCCATTGGGAATACAGGCATGATTTCATCACCTGTCCATCGCTGAGGGTCACGTCCCTCGAAGGATCATTCTTCACTGCTGAAACTAAAGACAAACCATTCATTCAAGAGTGAAGTAAACAAACACGCCATGACAAATATGATGTCAAGCCCCAAATGAACACAAACCTGTTCACAGACAGCATCATGTTTCTTCTGCTTGTGCATCTCTGTCAGATCAGAACATCAACAACAGACTCGGATCAGACATCTGATGGGATCGGTCCAGTCGGAGCACATGTCACCGATAATGAAAACACAGAGATATCTGCACTGCAAAACTGATGTTCTTCCTCAGTGTTTCTGTCTTGTTTTCCAGCACAAATATCTAAACATTCTTAAATCAAGAAACATTTACTGGAGAAGAGAAATGACTGAAGCTATGAAGACTTGTTTAATGAAAACGTCTCTATTAGTTGCGGCTAGCTTCAGCAATGAGTTACCAACAGCTATTAAAACCTGATTTTATGTCCAGCTGCCGAAACCACATGGACTGAGGGCCGTGAATGAAGCCATGCGGAACGACACAGAGCTTGAAACGCTCCTCGGTTCGGGTGCTCATCCACAGGGAACGGCTCTCTGAGGCCTGTTGCTATGGTAAAGCAGAATCAGTCGCTAAGTGTCGGCATCTCTGCAGGAAATACGGGACGAGCGTGTTATTTATTCATTCGTACATTTGTAAGACCTGCTCTCTCACACGACACAAGCACAGCTATAGAGAAACACTGCAGGACTGCACAAAAATGCACTTTTACAGACACTTTTCCATTCATTCCCAGAGAATCAGCCTCAGTGGGAAATATACAGCCGATAGTGTTGACCAGGATCAGACAGCAGAGGAACTGCATTTGTGCGCACCATTGGAAAAAAGGTTCTGTATAGAACTCTAGGGCTCAATTTTAAAGAACCCTTTATGCCAGAAAGTTTCTATAGAAGGAGAAATATGTCTTGAATAAATTGCATAATAATACTTTCATGTATAACAGGTTTTTTATTATTATTATTTAGGTTATTTTTTCTACTGATGAAGTATGTTTACGAGCTGTTTAATTCATAAAATTGATCTAAAATGAAAAGTGAATTAAAATAATGAATTAAAACTAAATCCATAAAATGATTCCATGATGTAACCCCTGAAAGGATCTACATATGAAGCGTATTTAACCCTTTAAGAGCTTTTATGTGTCGAAAACATCAACATTCTGTTTTCTATGATGAAATTCTGCTGATTTAAACTTGGCAAGCTTTTTTAGTGCCTTTTTTCCCCATCACATATCATAAGTTAGGTATCATTTGAAAGCTTAAACACTCAAAAGTCATCCTGTCAAACCTGTTCGGACATTGGACATTGCGTTACCATGGAAACAGTACTTTAATCCTTTTAGCGGGCTCCTCCCCCTAGTGGGCGGCGTCATGTTTCACATTACAAAATTCACTGCACTGTTTGATAATCATATTTTTCTAATCTTGACAAATTGAATATTGTTGGAAAGGTCTGAGAATCAAGGTTCCACTTTTGGACACTGTATGTGATATTGTGACAGAAATGTATTTGTGACAGGAGAACACAGTAAACATTTCAATAGATTCTGGCTATTTTTGATGAAGCGCCTAAACAAAATCTCATAAGAACCTCACTTTTTGCGATATCAACTTCAAATTTGGAACACAACTTAAACTTATATTTTATTCACAATAGAATATAGATAACATATCAAATGTTGAAAGTGAGACATTCTGAAATGTCCATTTTGGATTTCATGAGAGCTACACATTCCAAAAAAGTTGGGACAGGTAGCAATAAGAGGCCGGAAAAGTTAAATGTACATATAAGAAACAGCTGGAGGACCAATTTGCAACTTATTAGGTCAATTGGCAACATGATTGGGTATAAAAAGAGCCTCTCAGAGTGGCAGTGTCTCTCAGAAGTCAAGATGGGCAGAGGATCACCAATTCCCCCAATGCTGCGGCCAAAAATACTGGAGCAATATCAGAAAGGAGTTTCTCAGAGAAAAATTGCAAAGAGTTTGAAGTTATCATCATCTACAGTACATAATATCATCCAAAGATTCAGAGAATCTGGAACAATCTCTGTGCGTAAGGGTCAAGGCCGGAAAACCATACTGGATGCCCGTGATCTTCGGGCCCTTAGACGGCACTGCATCACATACAGGAATGCTACTGTAATGGAAATCACAACATGGGCTCAGGAATACTTCCAGAAAACATTGTCGGTGAACACAATCCACCGTGCCATTCGCCGTTTCTCTGGGCCAAGGCTCATTTAAAATGGACTGTGGCAAAGTGGAAAACTGTTCTGTGGTCAGACGAATCAAAATTTGAAGTTCTTTTTGGAAAACTGGGACGCCATGTCATCCGGACTAAAGAGGACAAGGACAACCCAAGTTGTTATCAGCGCTCAGGTCAGAAGCTGCATCTCTGATGGTATGGGGTTGCATGAGTGCGTGTGGCATGGGCAGCTTACACATCTGGAAAGGCACCATCAATGCTGAAAGGTATATCCAACATATGCTCCCATCCAGACGTCGTCTCTTTCAGGAAAGACCTTGCATTTTCCAACATGACAATGCCAGACCACATACTGCATCAATTACAACATCATGGCTGTAGAAGAAGGATCCGGGTACTGAAATGGCCAGCCTGCAGTCCAGATCTTTCACCCATAGAAAACATTTGGCGCATCATAAAGAGGAAGATGCGACAAAGAAGACCTAAGACAGTTGAGCAACTAGAAGCCTGTATTAGACAAGAATGGGACAACATTCCTATTCCTAAACTTGAGCAACTTGTCTCCTCAGTCCCCAGACGTTTGCAGACTGTTATAAAAAGAAGAGGGGATGCCACACAGTGGGAAACATGGCCTTGTCCCAACTTTTTTGAGATGTGTTGATGCCATGAAATTTAAAATCAACTTATTTTTCCCTTAAAATTATACATTTTCTCAGTTTAAACATTTAATGTGTCATTTATGTTGAATTCTGAATAAAATATTGAAATTTGAAACTTCCACATCATTGTATTCTGTTTTTATTCACAATTTGTACAGTGATCCAACTTTTTTGGAATCGGATTTGTATGTTTTGTATAGAATTAAAACGGTTTAGTTCAGTACATTTGCTTTACAGTAAACTTAAACTTCTATAATTATTCACACTTTCAATTTTTGAAGTGATTTACTTCTGTAATAATCTGAGTGTCAACCATTTAAGTTCAGATCAAAAAGGGTGGAGACAGCTAACCGGTTAAATTATAAGCCAATCAATACTGCTTCTTTCTTTCCATTTGTAATATTATATAGCTCTCATTCCCATTTTGTTCTGGCAAACATAAAATACTTTGTCAAAAAATAAATGTACTATGTTTTGTCAGGGTCAGTGAAATGTTAGTAGATCAAGTCCTGACATCATTCATCTGCGTTAGAAGACGCCTATGAAGACAGTGAGACGCTCACTAGGAACAAAGAGACTGTGTCCCTATGTCCATATTATCCATCCTAACTAGCATGTGACATTAGTAATATTCAATACTATGTAGGGTTGATAGGTGAAAGTATGCAGGGTAACAGTGAAATCAAAAACACTGATCAAGACTCCTGATAGGCTGATTCACAGGAAGTGGCCTGTGACAGAACTCACCTGCTGGATCAACAGAGCTCAAATCTGTCAGTCAACTGAAGCCCCTCCCTTCTCATTAGCATATGCTCAAATTAAACACTCAAGATCAGAGGCAGCGTTGCAAACCAGACACACACGCGTTACATTTCAATTCGACATATCTGTGCTGCTGATGTGAAGCGGTCCGGCTGTTCTCCAGCGCCTAAACTTTGATGACAATGTGCCGTTTCCTTTCTGGGGCGTATCTGACGAGGATTTCACGCGCCGCCTCAGACGATTAACGCAGATCAGCTTCTGTGGAACAGAACAATCAATTCAGAAACACAGACACTGAAGGACTTTGTTGAAATAGTGAGCACTACTCACTGAATACTACTATGCATACTGTATACGTCTGCTATTCATTTAAATAATGCAAAACAATGCAACATATCACATGACCTCATCACATTGCATATTTGGAAATGATGGCACATCTTAGAGATTACATAGCATTTTCAATCCAAATTTCTACAAACATTCTGTCAATGTGTTCAAATAAAGAGATCACAGATGGTTTGTTTGTCACACTGGAAATGGGCGGAGCATGTTGAGCGCAGTGCATTGTGGGATACGCAGTGTGTGCAGTATACAGAAGTGCATTTGTAATCAGCAGTAGTGTGTGTCTCTAACAGTGATGAATCGAGCGTCTCCTCCCCCATCACTGCAGCTCTGGAACACACACACACACACTCATGTATGCTGTCCAGAAAACACTGAAAATCTAACAAACACAATCTCAAACACGCCAGCTCCCATAATGCTCTCTGCTCATGGCGTCCGCAGATCACAGATACAAATAAATAGCGGGAAATCAGGAGCAGGAGAGCGAGGGACGCGAGCTGAAATCATATTTCATTTACTGGAGTAATTACGGCCAGATCAGCTCCATTTTCTCATTTCATCTGCAGTTCTGCATGAGGAATCACAGCTGAACGTGTAACGTGTTTCAGAACGTGAAACATTAGTTACTGCATTAACTATATTTACTTAACCTTGGCTGTTAGTTAACAAAACCACATTTGTTCATTGTTTGTTCATGTTAGAGTAACTAATGTTAACAGATTGTAATAATGTATTAATAAAGATTGAAATTAAAGGGATAGTTCACCCAAAAACGAAAATTGTCATTTCCTCACCCTCGTGTTGTTCCAAACCTGTATGAGTTTCTTTCTTCTGCTGAACACAGAAGAGGATATTTTGAAGAATGTTGGTATCAGACCGCTGACGGGAGCTGTTGACTGACGCAGGATTTTCTTCCTATGGAAGTCAATGGCTCCCGTCAGCTGTCTGGTAAACTCATCCGGGTTTGGAGCGGTTACGAACTGCTCCCAGACTTGGGTTGAAGATCCAATTGCAGCTTTATTGGGACAATCCAGAATCGTAAACAGGCAACCCATAGAGAAAACAATCTAAGTCCAAAAACACAAGCAAACACGGATATGCAGGACAATGGACAG
>NC_090233.1:53980341-54050341 GCF_024489055.1 Chanodichthys erythropterus
TCCCTCTTAGCTTGGTATGTATTATTTATTTATTTATTTATTGATGTTAATCTTATTTGTTTTTCACATTTTGAACAGGTTTTCTGTAGTTTGAAACTGATCTAAATGACTGCCTTCGCATTTGTTCTCAGTTCATGAGCGTCACACGCTTCAGCTGGTTTAGAGAGTCTCTGTCCTGCTGAAGAACCAGCTTGGATCAGCACTGAAGCTCCTTGAGAAGCGTCGGTCCTTCATGTGTTCCCGGGTCACAGTTCACTCCCATCAGACTCTCTTCCCGAAGGGTCCATCTCTGTCATTCCTTCAGAGTCTCAGAGATGCTTCTGAGTGGCTTCATGGCTGTTTGTTCACTTTTTAATGCCTGCAAATGTTGGTTTGACTTTAATTTCTCTGAATAATCTGTTTTTGGAGCTGCTCAGATAATTCTCTAACTGCTTCCTTGGAAAGACTCGTCAAAATAACGGTTCCAAAAGTGTTTTTTCATAGAAGCAGCACTTAGAGCTTCTGAAAAACCTTCGGCTCTTACAAGAACTGTTTGTTTTCTTGAATGAATTGAATTTTTTTTGATGGAAGAACAAAACACTGAACTACTCAATATGATTAGAATATCTTTAAGACATTTTTAATAATATTTAGGTGATATAAAGATGTCAGTTTTCATAGGCCGGACAGAATGTTTTACTATTCTGAAGAACTTTCTTCCATTATAAAGTCAAGTCACCTTTATTTATATAGCGCTTTTTACAATGCAGATTGTGTCAAAGCAGCTTTACAGTGATAACTGGTACATAATTTGGCTGCACAGCAGCTCTTAAAGAATAGTGTCAATGCAGGCAGATCAAAGCACTGATGAATAAATGTCAAGAATACTGTTGAATATCAAATGTCAAGTGTGTCCAACTAAGCAAGCCAAAGGCAACAGCGGCAAGGAACCCAAACTCCATCAGGTGGCAAACAAGTGTCAAATAGGTGTTAAAATGGAGGAAAAAACCTTGGGAGAAACCAGGCTTAGTCGGGGGCCAGTTCTCCTCTGGTGAACAGTGCTTTGTTACGATTCAGGTTGCTATCATAAGTCTGATAGGTTCACAGCAATCAAAGTATTTATTCCAGTTCCATCCAGTTGAGGATCGTATTCCTCACGCCGGTATGGACGGTTGTTGAGGAACTGTGGCACTGGCTGTTGTGTCGATGATGTCTTCACAGTGGATGATCTATTCGTCTCGATCATTGTTGTTTGTTAGAGCAGCTTTAGTGCAGAATGTGTCTCATATCTGATGAAGTTTGCATCACTGATTCTGTCTGAAGCTGCTGTGAATCAGTCTGTACTGTATAAAGCGCTGTAGAAATAAAGCTGACTCGACATCTCTATTTTAAGAGTGAATGCACGCGTCCAAACAAGTGTGTTTATTCTGCAATCACACATCAGATCTGAGCTGCTCTCAGACGGACGTAATTATGAGCTTTCTGGAGGTAGTTTGGCTTTATCAGAGCATTAGTCTTCTATTAGCAGATTTCATTCTCAACACTAAAATAACAGTGTTTGTGTCGCTTCGTCTGTGCACATGTTTGTGTGTTTCTATTTCCAGCGTTTTAACAGACATCTGGACCTCGTTCAGGCCTGTTTATCTACATCTGGAGCGTCTGAGACTCTCGCTGGGCTTTTCTTTGCTTGTTTTACAGATGTCAGAAATCAGCTGTATGATGGCTTGAGCTTCTTGTCGTCTGTGCTGACGTTTTTCACAGGTGTGCTGCTCAAATATATCAAATCTAGGAGGAAATAAAAGATTCAAAGGCAGTTTAGTGGGAAATTATAAATTGTGTCCGAGCAGGAATTTCTTTACAAGGAATGAGCTCACAATTTATCATTGCATGTTTTTATCACAGTGACTTTCATTTGTGTAACTTCACAGTTTTCACTATTATTCTGACATGTGTAAAATATATTTAGAGGAACAGAATAAAGAATGAGTGTATCAGAGCTTTGCTTTGCTGTGTATATAAGAGCATATTCTGCTGCCAGTCGTGATGAAACACTCTTAATAATAAAGCTTCTTTATGCTTCCATCAAGATCCTTTAACATCTTTCCATCGCACTAAAGCTTCTTTATGGTGGAAAACTGGAAATGTTTCTTCTATGGCATCTCAGATAAACCCCTTTAGGAAGCTTTATTTTCAGGAGTATCGAGTCTTTATTCAAGATATTGTTGCATGTATTTATAATACTCACTCACAGATACTCTGTCTGATGATTTTACACATTTATCAGTCAAGCTGACTCACGTTATATTCATTATATGAGTTCATGCATTGACTGTGAATCAAACTCATGATTGCTTGAGCTGCACGATCATGATCTGATGGATCTTCAGCTTCTGATCCATGAAGCAGTCCGACTGAAATACTCCATGTTTAGAGACTAATGATTGTGCAGATTTCATAACCACCACATGAGGGAGCTGCAACCTGCCCTCTCAGAGCACTGAGTGTGAGGGGCTTCAGTGATGATGATGATGATGAAGTACTTCTGTGTCCAACACATCCAGTGTTTAAGAGGAATATTGTCACCATTACAAACTAAGCATCACAGTCATAAGGGAAAATCGTGAAAAATTGTATTCCCAAACTCACACACACACACACACACACACACACACACACACACACACACACACACACACACACACACACACACACACACACACATTAACTTAAAATATCAACTATGACTTTTAAAATAACACTAACTTTTCAGTTCAAATCTGCCTTCGTTAAAGAATTTGAGAATTTGACATAATCACACTGCAAAAATCATGTTCTTCCTCAGTGTTTCTGTCTGGTTTTCCAGCACAAACATCTAAACTTTCTTAAATCAAGATACATTTACTGGAGAAGAGAAATGACTGAAGAATAAACTGAATTCAAATCTTTCTGACTCCATTAGCAGATATTTGTTCTTGTTTTAAGCACAAACTCACTTGGTTTTGGTGCATATTTCATTAATATCTTCAGTCATTTCTCTTCTCCAGTAAATGTATCTTGATTTAAGCATGTTTAGATGTTTGTGCTGGAAAACGAGACAGAAACACTGAGGAAGAACATGATTTGCAGTGCAGGGTCCCTGATAACCTTCTATGACTTTATGTCATTTTAACAGGAAATTGTTAGAGTTTGTTTTTATTTGTCATGATGGATGTGACTCATTTTTTAAGGAGACATTTTGATTATTTTTGCGTGGCTTTCTGTCCTCCAGTGATCTTCACGTCACCTGTTAAAGCTCTCAGTGTGAAGCATCATTGTCACACAAATGAGACGAGAACACTTCAAACACATCCACAGGAGATCATTAGATCTGCACAATCACTGCCATTAACATCCAACAACAATCAACATAAACATGATCAGCCCAAAATCCTCCAAACTCAGATCGGTGAGGCCGAAAACAAACACAAACTTCAATATTTGCCAATAACACAGCAGAAACACATATTATAAACAGTTTTTTGTAGGCCGGCCATTTTTGACAGGAAAGTGAGAACAAGACGAGTGTAACATGGTGGGAAAAAACACAAAAAATTAAAAAAAATGATCAAATTTTGATTTTATTTTTTGAGGGGAAGTTGTTACACCCAGTTTCAGTCCAATGTGATAACATTAACTATCATTTACTGGGAAGAGAAAACCCTCTCAGGGTCAAAATGACCAGAACACAACCTCATGAGACTGACACTTCATCTGATCATGAACAAACCCATCCTCAATGGGAGATCAGTTAGTCAAAATAAATACTAAATATGCATAAAGTTCCAGACTCCATCAAATCACACAACAGATGTGTGAAGAACACCATCATGATCGATTAACTAGAGTTCAGTAAAGTGCAGCATGTGGAAATGAGCATTAAAGAGAGGTTGCGGGTTTGGTTATTTGGCAACGCTGCGTGTGACCGACTCGTGAGGCGCGCGCGCGCGTGCGTTTGGACTCGCTGTGTGTCGCGCGCGCTCCTGCAGGAGTTCTGCGGGGGTCCGAGATGCTCAAATCACATTATTTACCCTGTGTGGGGGAGAATGAGGGGCTGGGGGAAGGTAGAGCCACACACACACACACACACACACACACACAGGACTTGTTGAGCTGCAGTGAGCGACAGAAGCCGCGGAGGAACCGAGTGTTTCACTGAAGCGCGTGTTTGAGGAGAAAATCAGAGAGGATCTGCTGAACTACAAACTCGAGAGAGTTCCTCAGCAGTGTGTGTGTGTGTGTGTGTGTGTGCGCGCGCGCCATCAGGATGTGTGTGAAGTGATTCACAGGCGCGCGCGTGAGAAACGCTTTCCTCATGAGGTTCGTGACAGTCATGATCTTCTTCACATGGATCTGAGATCAACACCATCACCATCATGTCTTAGAAGTTCTTCCTCGAGTGTTTCTGGATCAGTCCAGGATGGGTGACTTATATCACAACCCGCGCGGACTTTTCCTGGATTTTCCTCAATCCTGTGGGATATTGTGATTGTCAGAGAGGAACGCTTGATTTTGGCGAATGATGATGATGATGATGATGGTTAGTTGGGCTTTTCTCCAAACCTGCTTGATTCTGATGGTGAGATCCAGCCCGTTCAGCCTCAGAGACTCCAGCAGCTGTGAGATCCACACTGAAGTAAGTGCTCAAAACTTTCTTATATCGGATATCAACACTATAATCAAAGTTCATGAACATTTACTGAAGAAATATGAAATATTCTGTATATTGCCTAACATTAAACCAGTTCATGTCGTGCAGATTTATCATATATACACAATAATGATACAGTGAATGTCTCTCGATGTCAGTGATGTGCAGTTATGAATCATCATGAGCAGCTCTTTGATTATGAACATGTATGATATAATGGAATATAAACACTGGGTCTGTCATGTGACACTCTCTGGATGAAATGGTTGTCTTTTGCATTAAATGGATTTCAATCACATGGAAGATAAGAGCTGTAAACTCTGGGAAAACTGTAAAATTTGCTCTGGATTCATTGACTTGTTGAACATAAATCACCAAACTTGAGCTTCATTGACAGTTTGAGTATAAACTACAGTTCAGCTCTTTTTCTGCGGCGTCAGACAGACTCAGAGTCGTTCCTGTCAGTCTGGACGTGTATTGCCATCAAGTGTTGCACTAATTAGATATTAATGGCCTATTGAAGAGATGATCAACTTCTGAATAAACATCCAGCTGCTCTTCTGTCATTTCCTCCATCGGACCGCCGGTTCTTTCATGCAAACTGCATTCAGAAATAAACCTTCTGCTCTGAAGCTTCATGAAGAATCTGGTAAACGTTCACAAGTGTTTTGCAGCTGGAGATTTTTCTGAATGAGAAACAGATTCATGTTGTGATAGAGCCACATTTATCAGACAATATTTGGACGTTTTGAGATTATCGGTGTCCACTTTACAATAAACAGAAGCTGTTTCTCATTCTGTACTAATACACCCAGAGGCATTTGTGGTTTCTGACTGAAATCATTTTAATATGATCATTCATTTAGAGCAAGAAAAGAAAAAATAGAAATGATTTTAAAAAAAATTATTCATCAAGGACACATGAAATTGATTAAATGTGACAGTAAAGACATTCAGTTTGGTTTCAATGCTGTTCTTTTGAACTTTCTATTCATCAAAGAATCCTGAAAAATTAAATGTATCAGTTTCCACAGAAATATGAACTGATTTCAACACTGATAATAATCATAAATGTTTCCATATCAGAATGATTTCTGAAGGATCATGTGACACTGAAGACTGGAGTAACGATGCTGAAAATCAAAGGAATAAATTACACTTTACTATATATTCACATAGAAAACAGCGGATTTACATTAGAATAATATTTTCACTGTTTTTACTGTATTTTTGATCAAATAAATGCAGCTTTGGTGAGCAGAAGAGACTTTAAAATTATAATATAATAGTCTAATTATTTCAAATTATTATATTATATTATATACACTTTGTTAGTAGTTACATTGTACTTACTCAAATAAGTACTGAGTGATATTAATTACCTACACGCACTTACAACAGGGTCGTTCTGTCAAATCAACCAAATTTTGAAAATTTCCCCTAGCTCAAATTTCTGAATTTGTTCATATTTTTATGAAGAAAGACAAACATAAACAGTGATGAATGTCAAAATATTAAATGTCACAGATGAATATTTACTGAGTAATCACTGTTTTGTAGATGAGGATCAAAATGATCATTTTCTTCTGAGATTTGGAGCTGAATTACAGGAGTGTAAAAATGATTTTATAAAGATGGCAGCATCATTATTTTATTTCCACACAGAGATTGGAAGATCTATTAGTGAAATCTGTTGACTTTATCAATCTGTGTTTCATTATATGCCAACAGCAACAGTTCAAAAATAGCAAAAAGCCTGTAACTCAAGAAGTATTAAAGATATCTTAATATCCTTTTAGATTCTGGTTCTTAAAAAACATTTCTTCTGGCATCTTCATTTTTAAGGCCCTCGATGGTTCAATCCCAGAGATATTGGGATCTCAATGCGGCTCCATGAGTAAATTGGTAAATTGTACACATTTTCAGTGGTCAAAAACCAAATGTAGTTATTGTAGATACTTATTGCATTTAAAGAAGAAAGTCTGAAGAATAAATAATGTTGAAACTAGAAATGCATCTCATGTCCCTCTATCTTTGCACGCCTCTAATCTCAGGTGAATCTCATTACTCAGTAAATATACATCCGTGACATTCAATATTTTGGCTTTCTTCGCTATT
Organism: Chanodichthys erythropterus; assembly: GCF_024489055.1. NCBI lineage: Eukaryota > Metazoa > Chordata > Actinopteri > Cypriniformes > Xenocyprididae > Chanodichthys > Chanodichthys erythropterus. The sequence continues at coordinate 53,987,126 of NC_090233.1, forward strand.
TATGTTTGTCTTTCTACAGAAAAAATATGAACAGAATCAAAAATTCGAGCCGGGGACCTCCGGTTGAGTTGACACGGACTGACCCAATAGAGTTACCACCAGCTTTCTGATAAACATTCTCTGTCTGTCTTTCTCTCTGCGCACAGCAAAGCCAGCTCAACTCCTTCCTGTGGACGATAAAGCGAGACCCGCCCTCGTATTTCTACGGCACCATTCACGTCCCGTACACCCGCGTGTGGGACTTCATCCCCGAGAACTCCAAAAAGGCCTTCCAGGAGAGCAACATCGTGTACTTCGAGCTGGACCTGACGGACCCGTACACCATCTCCGCGCTGACCAGCTGCCAGCTGCTGCCGCAGGGCGAGAACCTGCAGGACGTGCTGCCCAGAGACATCTACCGGCGGCTGAAGAGACACCTGGAGTACGTCAAGCTCATGCTGCCGTCCTGGATGACGCCCGACCAGAGGGGCAAAGGCCTGTACGCCGACTACCTGTTCAACGCCATCGCCGGCAACTGGGAGCGCAAGCGGCCCGTGTGGGTGATGCTGATGGTCAACTCTCTGACGGAGGCCGACATCAAGACGCGCGGCGTTCCCGTGCTGGATCTGTATCTCGCGCAGGAAGCCGAGAGGATGAAGAAGAAAACGGGAGCCGTGGAGAAGGTGGAGGAGCAGTGCCATCCTCTGAACGGACTCAACTTCTCTCAGGTGAGTGTGTGTTTTGAACATTTGAGATGTCTGACGTCATTTCTGCTTTATGAGAAAACAACACTGGTAACTTGCATCTGTTGCCTTAAAGAGACATTTCTACCTGATTTAATGCATAAAAATTAGATTTGTTGGTATAAATCAGTGCTTTTCGGTGGATTGAATTATATTTCTGGCTGTTTTTGGTTCTTCAGTGGCTGATTCTGAAATCTAGACAATAATGTCCAGGAGTGTTGTATGCGCTGATCCGCTCTGATCTGAGGAGGAAGCAGGAATGATTCTCGTCAGCTGTACAAACGTTCTGTTCTGGAGTGTCTTCTGTTATTAAAGTGATTTGAGCGTAATGGTTTGCGTCTGAATCTGACTCAAATCCTCGTGTTGGTGTCGGCCTGTTAGACCCCTGCAATTACCGCAGTCCTACAAAGCTGCAGACGCAGGGAATCGTGTCGCGGCCGCTGGAGTCCGTGCTAAAGCCGTACGGAACTAAAGGGATTACGCACGCCGATTTCACCTAACGCTCCGAGCCAAACGCTTCTGATCCAGACTGAGTGTTCAGCAAAATAGAGTTATTATCGAGTCGACTCAGCTTTATTTCTACAGTACGGATCGCTTCAAACGGGATCAATGATGCAAACTTCCGATTCTGCTGAATTCAGTTCCATTCAATAACTGTAAAGTTCATCAAATATGAAATTCAAATTCTATTTCAGCTATAAATAATGTCTTCACTCTCAGAAATAAAGGTTCAGTGTGCTTCTTGACTCCATTTAAAGAACACTTTATACCAAAAGCTTCTATGTAAGGAGAAATGTCTTCAGTGATTGCATAATACTTTCATGTTTAAGGGGTTATTTTACATTTTTTCTAGTGATAAAGTGTGTTTACGAGCTGTTTAATTCATAAAAGTTAATTAAAATGAAAACAAAATTAAACTAAATCCATAAAGTGATGGAACATCTTTCAGGTTCTAAATCCTTCCTGTTCTTCAGAGAGTGTAGAGAAGACAGAAGTGTGATTAAGGCATAAAATAATACACTATATCATGCAGACTTCTCAATATTGTGTGTGTTTGTAATGTTTTGAGCACTGAAGCACACATGAATGGAGCTGAACATCGACTCTAAGCTCCTCAATCCTGCATGTGTGGAAGCTCAAAGCGTCTTCAGACGATCAGCCTGTAGAGATGATGAACGCTTTACATTCGTTTATTTGATCTGAACGCCTCGTCATTTTCAGTTTGGGCTGACTGGTTCTCCATGTGCTGCTTTATTTTAAAAATAATATTCAGTAATATTATTATTTCTTTAATGTAGAGCTGCATTACAGCAGAATGTAAATTTGTTTCATAATTGATAAACTTTGCAACATGTTTCCATCGCATGAATATCGCAAAAAACCTTTGCGATTAAAGCGCCGTTTCCATCCCAGTTTCTGGAAAACTGGTGCAATATATCAGTAATAAAAATGTTCAGGCTCCTTTTCCCTCCATCATAAATGAGTTCATCTTAAAAAAAAAGTCGACCGAGTTTGAGAGGAATTTATTCAGTAAACGTGTTTCCATCATAGTTTATGTGCATCTTCTTATCGATAACATTTTTCAAATCAATTCAGTTTTTATGCACATTTTTAGAATTTATGCATATCTCGGCTTTTCCATCCAGTGATTTTTTTATGGGATATTCCAAAATGCACATAAAAATATGTGGATGATGCGAAAGTTAATGGAACACTCCATTGTATCATTCTTCAAACATTATGGGAACGTTACTTTTGAATGTTCTCTGAATGTTCTGTAGTAACATTTAAAAAATGTTAGACGAACGTCCAACTGAAATGTTACAGAAAAACGTTCCATGAATGATGTGTAAATAATGTGTTAAAGTTTTGAGAACATTATTAAAGTCCAGATAACTCTGAACAAATGTTCTATTAATGTTACTGGAAGAACGTTTGTTCGTAACTTTGAGAGAACGTTCTGAGAACGTTCCCTGTTAGCTGGGTCGTTTCGTAATCGACGAACTTTACACAGCTGAATTTGGATTTCTGATGAAGTTTGCGTCTTTGATTGTGTTTATCTCTGTGAAGCGATCTGTAGAAATAAAGCTGCCTCTGTTCTCACAGACTCTGAGTTTGTCTTCAGGGTTTGAGTCTCTTTAGAGTTTCACTGCGCTTCAGTTTCGGGTGAAAACTGGATCTCGGGATCATCCCGCTCGGACAAAATCAGGGATCGCAAGAAGCGGCCAAATCCTTTAATAACTTCTGGCGCCTTTAACGCGCGCCTCAGCCTCGAATTCCAATGGTGTTGTTAATGTTTACCACTTTGTGGCGTTAAACATAACTTTAAACGTTTGAGAAAATAATCTCCAAGCCAAATCGCACTGGATTTCAAAAACACGGCCAATAATGATAAATGGTGTTTGTACAGATGGTGCCCCTTAAATGGCACGTTTAAATCACCCACCGCCTCACATATGAAGTCACGGCGAGCGAACAGACTGTGTTATGAAGTCTCACACCGAACGATCTGCGTTTCTGTCAGCGGTTTGTGCCGCTGGAGCTCATAGCGGGATGATAACTGCGTATCTCAGACAGGGATGAGGCTTTTAGTGCTGTCTTATAGCAGCCAAAATGAAAGAGCTGACTGTTTCTGCTGCAGAAATCTGTTTATGTGGGTTTTTTCCAGTGTGCTTTCTTAAAAATTCATTCAGCAAAATTGCTGCTGAAATAAATTCAGTGTCCATGCAGATAGGATACGTGAAGAGTTTCTAGAGCAAATGCACAATAATCACATTCATATTGATGATATGCACCGGTACAAATATCAAATATCATTCTTAAAGGGATGATTCACTCTAAAATGAAAATGAATTCATTTACTCACCGTGGCGTTGTTCTAATGCAGTATGACTCTGTTATTAGGGCCACAATTCACTCCGGTTCACCCAGAAAAACACACAAGTTTTGAGAAATCAAACATGACATACTTTCTTCTCTCAGGTGAATATATCCGTTGTGATTGTCGTCGTTATTGAGTTCACATTTGTCAGCTGTCATTCCGACTGTCATCAGACAACCGGAGTTCCGGTCCGGAGATGTTCAACTCAGTGAACTCTTGATTTCTCATGACTCATGTGTTTTTCTGGGCGAGTCGGAGTGAGTCTCATGAACGCAGTCGAGCACAAAAGACCAACGGCAGGACTTTCATTAAATACATTCAATTTTGGTTTGTTTTCCACTAAACTTTATTGTATACTCCCAGAACATGTGGAATATACGACACGTGTTGCATGGGATCATTCTGTGATACTTTCTTGTCTTATTTTAAAGCGGTGGTGGATCATGATGTGACTTTTGTAACTTTAGTTAGTGTGTAATGTTGCTGTTTGATCATAAACAACATCTGCAAAGTTACGACGCTCAAAGTTCAATGCAAAGAGAGATATTTGAACACCGTTACTGACAATCCTCATTTTGGCTGCGTGAGATTCTCCAGCTTTGTTATTGTTGAGCTGTTAAAGCTCCGCCCTCTTCTGGAGCAGCAGCTCATTTGCATTTAAAGGGACACACACAAATACGGCGTGTTTTTGCTCACACCCAAATAGGGGCAAATTTGACAAGCTATAATAAATGATCTGTGGGGGATTTTGAGCTGAAACTTCATTCTGGAGACACCAGAGACTGATATTACATCTTGTGAGAGGGGCATTATTCACTGCCATTATATGGACGAGCACGAGTGGGACATTTTTAAAAAATTCTCCTTTTGTGGTCCAAAAAAGAAAGAAGGCCATACAGCATTAGAACAACACCAGGATGAGCAAATAATTACTCAGTTTTCATTTTACGGCAAACTATCCTTTGAAAGTGACTGAAGATATTAAGTTTGTGTAATGAAAAACATATCAAAATTAAGTTACTTTATGCTTAAAACAAGAACAAATATCTTCTAATGGAGTCAGGAAAATAATTTTGCTTCTAAATGTTTAGATATTCGTACAGGAAAACAAGACAAAGAAACTGAGGAAGAACAAGTGTAGTGTCATTATTCAGCTCAGTTCAGTTCAATATTGATTCAGTTCAGCTCAATAACAGTGTGAAGTTGATCAATTATGAACCAAATTCAGTTTTGGTTGTAAAGCAGCTCTGGAGAAGTTAATAGTGTCATTATTCAGATCAAGTTAAATTGATAATATCGCTGAATATTCAGTGTCTTTTAGAGCTCCAGATGTTTGCGAACGGCACATAATCAAACTGTGATTTCTCTCTCTGTTTCTATATGTTTAGAAACACATTCACACCGTCTCAGTGAGCTTTAGTGCTGAAGTTACCGCGGTAAAAGATCTCTGCGTTTCTCATTTGTGTGTGTGTGTGTGTGTGTGTTAGGGTTTATTTTCAGAAGGTGTGCGAGACTGAAATGGTAGTAATGAGAGTCATTACATGATTTAGGGTAGCAGGATTTTCCAAAAGAAAACCTGAAGACTTTTACAGTTTCCGTCACCGTCTGTATTTCTCATGTACAGTCTTCTTCACCAGCAGGTGTTTCATATTTGTTTCCACTCAGCAAACACTCACACGCTCACGGTTATTGGGAGTTTGACGCACAGCGGATTGTTTTAAGTTCATCCAGCCGAGGCAGCTGGGAAATCCTACCTGCTCAGAGTTACTGTGTCACCTAAAGTGGGAAATTATGTGTGTGTGTGTGTGTGTGTGTGTCAGCGCAGGATCGTCTCTCTGTGTGTTTGAGTCAGATGAAGTGAGTGAATCTATGTCATGTGATTGGGACCCTGGAGTGCCCGGTTTCCTCACCGCTGTTGACCAAACACCAGCACATTCCTCCAGTGGTGTCTGTATCCGTATCAGTATCAGCGGAAAACCTCACAAACACTCATTAGTTCAGCTAATCTTCTGACGTGAGTCGGCATCGGTCGGTCTGACTCCACAGACGTCTGGATTAGAGCAGATCGGCCCCAGGCGTCTCTCCGCTCTCAAACCTGTTCCTGGTTTGAACTGGAGCTCATGAGGAGACTCGGGAACAGGTTCAGCTTTACTCTTGAACTGAGCCGTGTTTGAGCTTGGCTGGTGATGTTTCATCAGTAGTAAATGGAAAGTTTCCAGAAGGATGTTTGTGTGAAAGTGTATCTCAGTAGCTTGAGCTCTTTAATACCCATCATTCCCTGCCATTGTTCTGTCCTGCCGTCATTGACGGTTACTCAGGGATTCGTTTGTGCCAAAGCCTCCATTAGCATGTGTGTGTGAGCAATTACAGCCGCTATTGTCCCTGCTAATGTGCTAATACATTAGTATCAGAGAGGTGTTAACTGAATCAAACGGGTTGTTAATCTTGTGTTAGTGTTTCTGAGGCTCTGATGGACAGGAACACACTGGTGGAAGATGTTTGTGTTTAGACACCTGCAGCAAGACTCACATTTATTTGTGTAACACACAATGTTTCAAAGCAACTGAAAAGCATGATGTTAATGGGAATCTATTTTTCATTTTTCCATGTTCATCATTCACAGAGTTTTTCTCACATCAAGGTCAGTGTTTCTGAACTCCATCTTGAGTTTCTTCACAATATCCCTCATTTAAATAATTAATATGCTGAATAAAGGGGCGGGCCTGGTTAAGTTAGTTAGTAGTGTGTTGAAACCATAGACTGTAAAAAAAGATGGACGATGCAACGTCGCTTCCTTCCATTGTATTGAACTGAAGCCAAAATGGGCTGATGAATGGGCGCTGACACGTTACGCAATACGTCAAAAAAAAAAAAGTTTGGAGCCTGGGCATGCGCAGAAGGAATCGTCGTGGAGCCTGAGGCGGAGCCGCGATATCAAACTTCCGCCCAGACGACTGCGTCATCATTCATGTATTTTAAATAAAAATTATACACAATTTAAAAGTCTACCTATAAAATAATAGGCTATTCTGTTTCTAGAGCAATAATATTTTTGAAACAGCAAATTCAGTAGATAAAATCAATATAATATGCCACTAGAAACAACTCTAAATCGCCAGAAACGGTCCTGCCATTTTAAATCAAGTTCAACTAACGTTACAGGAGATCGATTGCTGTAATTAGAGTAGGCTATCATTAGTTTTGTCCTGCTAATTATTATTTTATACCCATAAAAATAATAAGTAACTGCCAGATAACGATCACCTGCTTTATCCCGACATGGTTAACATTAGGTGTGTTATCTTAACTAATAACATTTATTAATTAGCTTATAACGCCTACATTTAATGTTACAGAAAAAAGTTCAGTGATCCGTCAGATCCTGTAGGTCAGTTAGTACAGTTTACTGCTGAACAACTCATTTTGTTGGTGTTAAAAAACAAAGAAATCGAAAATTAACAGTTAATACATCTTCAATCTCCCCTCGAAGCTCCGACAGTCCTCAGACAACCTGTCAATCAACTTCGAATCATGACGACACGCCCCGTTTTTATAGCATCAAATTGCTAGCTAAAATCTAAATCATCACAAAAACGAACAATTGAATATATATCAGTGTGATAACAACTACCTTAAATGACCAAAACCATATTTCAGAAAGTTTTATTCGAAGCAGAATTTATTTTTAAGTTTTCACTGAAGTCTCATTTGACTGCATTGAGAGGGCGGGGTTTATGACCTGTACTGCATCCAGCCTCCAGGGGGCGATCAAAGAGCCCGTGGCTTCACTTTACAGGACGTATGAGACACACCCGGTTGAAACTGGCGGTTATTGTAAGGGGCGGGACATTTCCCAAACACCAATCACAACATACTGCTCCAGCCGACCAATCAGAGCACATTGTGCTTTTCAGAAGGCGGGGCTTCATAGAGACAGGAACTAAACAGAGCGTTACTGACAGACTGGGAAGAGAGGAGCTGCAACAATGGAGAATATGAGGAGAATAATCAACATTCAATCTAGTAGAGCACAAAACAAAAGGTCAGAAGATGGCCTCCTTATAATATCTTAATATCTTCATGCCTTATTCGGATTTAGAGTTTTTAATCACACAATTCCAACTTTTTTTCTCAGATTTGCGAGATAAAAAGTCGCAAAAAAGGTTTTTTATTTCGTGGCGGAAACAAGCTTCCATAGAATACGCCTGTAGATTTTTTCCTTGTTTTAATATCAGCTTCATCTACTTATTTCTTCCTGCTAAACTCTTCAGCATTTTGCAGCGTTTCTCCGTCCTGAGAGAGCTGGTTTGTGGGAAGCGAGGGCTTTAATCTCTGAGCAGACAACTTACTCAGCATGATTAATAGGATACGGGAGAAGCGTTGGATCTGACACGGGTTTAATGCAAGCATGAAGAGACGAGCGGAGCGGCAGGGATTGTGTCTCACGGTGAAAAGCAGATGGTGGATTCACACTTCAGACTGTTGATGGAGGCACTTTAGCAGACGTCTCTGTCAACAGCAGAATCCAAGAATCCGGCTGCTTTATTTGTGCACAGATTGTATTTTGTGGTTGTATTTAAAGTGGCCAACACTACGGTGTGGCGTTTGTGCCGTCGGTGATGTAATCGCACTCCCACAATCCCCTGCTGGAGCACATGAAAGACGCTCCTGTCAAACTCTCTTTTACGCTGTCGGTCACTCGGATCCGCCGGCCTTTGAAGTCTCCCTGATTCTCCGCAGAGCGAATCACGCGAGCGCAGCGCCGTATTGTTGGCTTGTTGTTCTTGGGTTTGTGGGTCTCGCGAGTGAAAGTTCGCTCTCCCGCGGCCTGCGCCCCCTGTATTGTTTACTTTTTGTCCCGGCTGGGAGAGAATTCCACTCGCTCGGATGAAACGGCCGCGTTTTCAGGGTCATTTGCACCCAAAGAGTGTTTGTCTTTGGGGATGGGGCTCTTTGTCTGTCGCTGCTCACTGACCTCATAAAAACTACACAGACAAGCAGCGTCTCTCACACCGCAGAGAATCATGTTCTTGTTTTCCACCACAAACATCTAAACATTCTTAAATCCTGATGCATTTACTGGAGAAGAGAAATGACTGAAGATATTGAGACTTAATTAATGAAAAATGCATCAAAATGAAGTGAGTTTGTGCTTAAAACAAGAACAAATATCTGCCAATGGAGTCAGGAAGATAAACTCGTTCTCTCTTTGAATCAAGATTATGTTTCTGACCTCATTGGCAGATATTTGTTCTTGTTTTGAGCACAAACTCACTTCATTTTGATAGTGATAATTTTCAGCCAGTACTGACTTCACTCATGCAACATTCGTCTTGTGTTTTTAGCACTTCTTTGCCTGTTTTGCATGTTCTATTACTTCTTTTCTTCTTGCACTTCTCTTTTCTCAGCGTTAATCAGAATTCCTAGTTGAAATTCCTCTTGCATGGAATCAGTTTCCCTCCTCCGTAATCACATGGATGCATTGAGAAGAAACTCTGTTTCAAATATGTTTAGAAATATGTGTGTGTGTGTGTGTGTGTGTGTGTGTGTGTGTGTGTGTGTGTGTGTGTGTGTGTGTGTGTGTGTGTGTGTATTCGGGCCGCTGCGGTCTGCTGGATGGACTCTTTTTCCCGTGTCTACATTAATTTTGAAGCCGGTTGAAGAACCACAAACGGGCGATGGCTCGCGGCCACATGCGGATCCATTTCTCTGGGGTTGAGAGGTTATCCGCACATATTTTCCACTACAGGGACATTTTTACATGGTGGGACATGAAGATTTTCAGCATGAGACACCACATTCATGGCTTGAGCTGAAGCGAAGCGTGTCTTTTAGATGATTTTACGGTATTTGTGCAGTGTGACATGCTGAACATTTGAAACATCACTTTCTGTTTAATCTAATCACATGCAGTGTTAATGTGCTCATATTCGTTGTATATAATATTAGACATCTATTATATGATTAGAATCCATCATTAAAACATGAACTGCTTATAATATCCTGTTTTTCTTGCAATTCGATTGGCTGAGACTGCATGTGTGGGCCGGATGAAGCTGTCAATCAAAGCACAATCACTTTAGCGTGTGACACTGATTCTGTCAGACAGCATAAACATTTTCTCTCTGTGTGTGTGTGTGTGTGTGTGTGTGTATACACAGATATGTATATGTGTGAGGAAGAGGAATAATGGAAACCTCTCGCAGAGACACACGGAGGCCTGGAGCTGCCGGTGTGTCCCGATTCTTTTCATTTCCCTCTTAAGGCGGTTTAAAGAGCTGGTCCGCAGGGAGGCTGGAGCCGCCGCTGTCAGGAGGACGTTTAACATGTTGATGTTTAACCTGCTAATGCGAGCGGCAGACGAATGTTTATGGCTGTTAGACGGAGTTTGAGAAGCTTTTAGTGACGGTTGTTGAGCTGGTCTGGAGACGAAACTAAAGATAAAGAATCTCCACAGGGGCTGAAAATAACTGCGAGGGTTAGTGAAATCTCAGATGAAAGTCAGTGTGTGGAGTTTCTGCTTATCTGAACGCTGGACGCGCTGATGATTATTTCACAGACAAATGTTTTACTCTTGAAGGTTTTACTTGATGCATTTTCACTTTAGATGTACACTGTACAAACTGAAAAACAACCCAAGTTGGGTTGAAAATGGACAAACCCAGTGATTGGGTTGTTTTAACCAAGTGGTTGGGTTAAATGTTTGCCCGACCTGCTGGGTAGTTTTATTCAACTCAACTTTTGTTAAAAAATGACAGTATTGTTTGCTTAAAATTAGTTTTTAACCCAGCGATTGGGTTGTTTTAACCCAGTGATTGGGTTGTTTTAACCCAGGGGTTGGGTTAAATGTTTGAGCAACCTGCTGGGTAGTTTTGTTTAACTCAACTTAAAATGTACTGTATTGATGCTTAAAATGAGTTTTAACCCAGCGTTTGGGTTGTTTTTACCCAGCGTTTGGGTTGTTTTTACCCAAGGGATGGTTTTGTTTTAACCCAGCGATTGGGTTGTTTTAACCCAGAGAATGGTTTGTTTTAACCCAGCGATTGGGTTGTTTTAACCCAGCGATTGGGTTGTTTTAACCCAGAGAATGGTTTGTTTTAACCCAGCGATTTGGTTGTTTTAACCCAGGGAATGGTTTGTTTTAACCCAGCGATTGGGTTGTTTTAACCCAGCGATTGGGTTGTTTTAACCCAGAGAATGGTTTGTTTTAACCCAGAGAATGGTTTGTTTTAACCCAGCGATTGGGTTGTTTTAACCCAGAGAATGTATTGTTTTAACCCAGCGATTGGGTTGTTTTAACCCAGAGAATGTATTGTTTTAACCCAGCGATTGGGTTGTTTTAACCCAGAGAATGTATTGTTTTAACCCAGCGATTGGGTTGTTTTAACCCAGAGAATGTATTGTTTTAACCCAGCGATTGGATTGTTTTAACCCAGCGATTGGGTTGTTTTAACCCAGAGAATGGTTTGTTTTAACCCAGCGATTGGGTTGTTTTAACCCAGGGAATGGTTTGTTTTAACCCAGCGATTGGGTTGTTTTAACCCAGAGAATGGTTTGTTTTAACCCAGAGAATGGTTTGTTTTAACCCAGCGATTGGGTTGTTTTAACCCAGAGAATGTATTGTTTTAACCCAGCGATTGGGTTGTTTTAACCCAGAGAATGTATTGTTTTAACCCAGCGATTGGATTGTTTTAACCCAGCGATTGGGTTGTTTTAACCCAGAGAATGGTTTGTTTTAACCCAGCGATTGGGTTGTTTTAACCCAGGGAATGGTTTGTTTTAACCCAGCGATTGGGTTGTTTTAACCCAGAGAATGGTTTGTTTTAACCCAGAGAATGGTTTGTTTTAACCCAGCGATTGGGTTGTTTTAACCCAGAGAATGTATTGTTTTAACCCAGCGATTGGGTTGTTTTAACCCAGAGAATGTATTGTTTTAACCCAGCGATTTGGTTGTTTTAACCCAGAGAATGGTTTTGTTTTAACCCAGCGATTGGGTTGTTTTAACCCAGGGAATGGTTTGTTTTAACCCAGCGATTGGGTTGTTTTAACCCAGAGAATGGTTTGTTTTAACCCAGAGAATGGTTTGTTTTAACCCAGCGATTTGGTTGTTTTAACCCAGAGAATGTATTGTTTTAACCCAGCGATTGGGTTGTTTTAACCCAGAGAATGTATTGTTTTAACCCAGCGATTTGGTTGTTTTAACCCAGAGAATGTATTGTTTTAACCCAGCGATTGGGTTGTTTTAACCCAGAGAATGTATTGTTTTAACCCAGCGATTGGGTTGTTTTAACCCAGAGAATGTATTGTTTTAACCCAGCGATTGGGTTGTTTTAACCCAGAGAATGGTTTTGTTTTAACCCAGCGATTGGGTTGTTTTAACCCAGGGAATGGTTTGTTTTAACCCAGAGAATGGTTTTGTTTTAACCCAGCGATTGGGTTGTTTTAACCCAGGGAATGGTTTGTTTTAACCCAGCGATTGGGTTGTTTTAACCCAGAGAATGGTTTGTTTTAACCCAGAGAATGTATTGTTTTAACCCAGCGATTTGGTTGTTTTAACCCAGAGAATGTATTGTTTTAACCCAGCGATTGGGTTGTTTTAACCCAGAGAATGTATTGTTTTAACCCAGCGATTGGGTTGTTTTAACCCAGAGAATGTATTGTTTTAACCCAGCGATTGGATTGTTTTAACCCAGCGATTGGGTTGTTTTAACCCAGAGAATGGTTTGTTTTAACCCAGCGATTGGGTTGTTTTAACCCAGGGAATGGTTTGTTTTAACCCAGCGATTGGGTTGTTTTAACCCAGAGAATGGTTTGTTTTAACCCAGAGAATGGTTTGTTTTAACCCAGCGATTGGGTTGTTTTAACCCAGAGAATGTATTGTTTTAACCCAGCGATTGGGTTGTTTTAACCCAGAGAATGTATTGTTTTAACCCAGCGATTTGGTTGTTTTAACCCAGAGAATGTATTGTTTTAACCCAGCGATTGGGTTGTTTTAACCCAGAGAATGTATTGTTTTAACCCAGCGATTGGGTTGTTTTAACACAGTGATTGGGTTGTTTTAACATTCAACATTTAAAAAACATTCTCTAAACATTATGGGAACGTTACTTTTGAATGTTCTCTGAAACATGTAGAAACATTTAAAAAATATTAGACAAACTAAAACATTTCAGAAAAACGTTCCATGAACGACGTATAAATAATGTTTTAGTGCTAACGTTTTGAGAACATTATCAAAGATGAGATAACTTTAAATGAACGTTCCCTGTCAGCTGGGTTGATTTAAACCATTTCTTCCTCAGAAATCTGTCAACATGAAACCTTGTAAACGTAACTCAAATCTGGATAAGTTTGATAAAGTGATCTAAAGTCACAGAATATGTTTAATAAATGACTGAAAACATGCGGAGAGGATCTTCTCTGTTGGAGCTGCTTTACTCTTCTGCCATTTAATCGTGGGAAAGTTTCCCAGCTGATCAGAGTCCATTCACAAACACACAGTGATGTCGCCGGCGGTGCGCTGTGAGCTGTGAGCTGTGGCTTTGTTTGTGTTCTTAACTGGTGGGAAAACAGAGAACGGATGATGTCATGAGAAACGAGGTTAATGCCTTGAACGGCAGTCCATTAGCGCCGGACTGAGAGGCTGTCCATCACAGACGGATATCTCACAATAACAGCTACAGATCCTGACATCCAGCGTCTGATTTATGTATAGAAAACACTGTAAATCCATCAGCGATGCCACGGCTTGACTCATATTTGATGAAGTTTGCATCATTGATTCTGTTATTTTCAACTATAAAGACATTATTTCAGCCGTGTTACACTTTAGCGTTTCAGCTGATCTGCAGCGAAGATCGGGAGCGTCCGTCCGTCTGAATCGCAGTTTGGGAAACCTGTCTGAATTTCATCATTATTATTTTTGTGATTCTGTTAAATACTGTTCAGTTTCCTGTGCGTCCATCGTAACGTAACGGGCTGATTTCCATCACAAAGCAGAACTGTTGACTTTCATAGGGCCGCAGTGCTTTGATCTGAACTCACTCTGGTTCCGTGTGTGTGAATGTGTCCAGTGACCCACAGAACGGAGCCGCGGCACAGCATTCGTTCAGCCCCGTCTTTCTTCCTTCTCACTTTCGGCACTCTTTCATTCACGGCCTCCTCCTCCTCCTCCGTGCCGTAATTTAAGGGGCTGAAAGGCTGGTCGAGGGGGTGAAGATGCTTGGGCCGCAGCAGATGGAGAGGGTTTTTGTGCCGCGGGGTTTGTGAGGCTAGCGGGGTGGCGATAGGCTAATTTGAGCAGCATAAAGCCGCCGCGCTTTCAAATGCAGAGCAGGAGGCTTTGATGAGTGCGGGATGAAAGCGCGGTGGCCGACGGCTCTTTGTCCCAGACATGAAGGCATCTGCTGGGCTTTGCCCTCCTCTCTCGGACGAGCCCCGCGAACAATGAGGGACGGCCGGAGAGTGTCATCGGCGCTGATGAAAAGAGCTCAAGAGTGTGTGTGTGTGTGAGAGAGTGTGTGTACAGGTTTATATTACGTTGTGGGGACCAGCCAGCAGTCTCCATGGGGAAATGGATTAATAAACATACTAAATGATGTTTTATTAAAAATGTAAAAATGCAGAATGTTTCCTGTGATGGGTAGAGTTAGTGTAGGGGAGACAATGTACAGTTTGTTCAGTATAAAAACCATTAGTCCCTACAAGGATAGTGAACCAGTGTGTGTGTGTGTGTGTGTGTGTGTGTGTGTGTGTGTGTGTGTGTGTGTGTGTGTGTGTGTGTGTGTGTGTGTGTGTGTGTGTGAACACTAGGGAATTTCATGGTGACTCAATAGTGAGCTGCAGCAGCAGAAACAACAAAAAGCGTCAGCTAGAACTAATTGAGAGAAACTCTCAGCTGAGCCTTTGATCTGAGAGAGATTCACTCACGCTTCAGAAGAAGCTCATTCAGGAACATCAGACAGAAACACTGCGCTTCTGTTCACTGAGTCAGGAGTGTGTAAGTGCAGCGCTTTTGTGCTCCAGACATCAATGATTCCTCAAATCACGTGTTGTTGTGATCGGATGGTAAGAAATCACTCATTTTCTGATAAAGTAAAAAATATTGTTTTTTAAGTAGTAAATAAAATAGTTTTTCTGCTGGTTTAAGATGCTTTCAGGCCCACAACGCACTTTTTACATAAACTTCTTCGACTTGTCTTAAAAGTTAGTAATGACATTTAACTTTACATCAGTCGCATAAACTAGATTGGTCTAATTTACATCTCAAAAGTAAGACTGATTTCCCCTCGACTAACTGCTAAGTTCTTAAAGGGACAGTCCACCCAAAAATGATCATCCGCTCGCCCTCATGGCAATCCAAACCCGTATGACTGACTCCCTTCTTCTGTCGAACATAAAAGAGATAATCAACAGGTTCCACTGCATGAACAAAAAACACAATGAGAACCAAAACTGCTTGATTACCACCATTCTTTAACTTATCTTGATTTATGTCCACCAGAACAGATGAAAATAAATCATACAGGTTTGAACGAGTAAATGATGACAGAATGAACCGTCCCTTTAAGACGCAGAATCATCATGGCTGTGTTTGTGCGTTTCAGGTGATTTTCGCTCTGAATCAGACGCTGCTGCAGCAGGAGAGTCTCCGCGCCGGGAGTCTGCAGGTTCCCTACACCACAGAGGACCTGATCAAGCACTACAACTGTGGAGATCTGAACTCCATCGTCTTCAACCACGACACCTCGCAGGTACACATTCAATACAAACTCTCTTACACGATAATTGAGTCTTGTTTTCCAGTATAAACATCTAAACATCCTTAAAATGGGATTCATGTTATTTTCTAGATGTTAAAGGAGCCCCTTTCACAAGATGTAATATCAGTCTCTGGTGTCTCCAGAATGTGTGTGTGAAGTTTCAGCTCAAAATCCCCCACAGATCATTTATTATAGCTTGTCAAATTTGCCTCTATTTGGGTGTGAGCAAAAACACGCCGTTTTTGTGTGTGTCCCTTTAAATGCAAATGAGCTGCTGCTCCAGAAGAGGGCGGAGCTTTAACAGCTCAACAACAACAAAGCTGGAGAATCTCACGCAGCCAAAATGAGGAAAGTGTTCAGCCTTACATTGTTCAAACCGGAGTCGACACTGATGGAGAGACTCAGGAAGAAGTTACAACTTTTAGACGTTTCTGAATGGTTAGTGGATAAATTGATGTAGTTGCTGTGGAGTTGATTCAACTCATCCACTAGCATGTGCCGTCATGTTCATCTTTTGTGTTGAATTGACCCTCGTTTGTGAAGCAGTCCGGCGTAAAATGACGGCATGACAACAACACTCGACTACAACAACTCTTCCTCTTCTCTAAAGCAGCCCAACATGGCCCCGCCCCCTTGTTCTCGGGGGCGGGGTTTATGTAAATTTTAGGGTTTGTGATGTCACTAACACAGGAAGAAGCTCGTCGTTTAAAAAAGCGATTTCTGTAAAAGAAAATCTCTCTCTCTGCATTGAACTTTGAGCGTCGTAACTTTGCAGATGTTGTTTATGATCAAACAGCAACATTACACACTAACTAAAGTTACAAAAGTCAAATCATGATCCACCACCCCTTTAAGGATGAGAAGAAAACGACTCTTTTCTACCCCTAAATTGAAACATCATCTGTCCAATGTGTGTCCAGGTCCCGAACTTCAAGAACGTGACGCTGCTGGCCAGCGAGCAGGTGACGGCGCAGGAGATCGACAGCTACTTCCGTCAGGAGCTGATCTACAAGCGTAACGAGAGGATGGGGAGACGCGTCAAAGCACTGTTAGAGGAACAACCCGACAAGAGCTTCTTCTTCGCCTTCGGAGCAGGTCGGTTTCCCTCGGGAAGCTTCCCAGATGCCTTTGAAGTCTTCTTTTGATCAGGTTTTTATTTCCGTAGGGTTAGTCGAGTCTGGGCGTAACGTAACGAAATGTTTCCAGGTCAGGTACGGCTGCGAGACGGCTCGTTTCTGACCTCGGTATGCAAATATCCTCCAACTTTTGACTTGCAAACACTGCTGCTAAAAATAATTGCGCGCTCATGTCGCAGAGATTAAATGAGATTATGCTCTTTCTAAAAGCAAATCTTGGCTTTTTAAAACCCTGAGAAATGGATTTTCTTTCTTCTCAGAAGAAAAGTTTGCAGCTGTAATTATTCCGCCTTCGATGGCCGTCCATCACAGCGACGGCTCCGGCGCGGTTCACCGCGAGGTCATGTGTGGATCAGCGGCCGTGCGTTCAATGAAATGATGTGGAAATCTGATTAAAGCCACTTACAACAAATGACTCAAATTCTTTTCATTGTGGTCGTGCGGCAGACGCAGGCTCTTTACAAGCCAGAGCGATGGGTTTGTTGGTTTAGAGAAGCTGCTCTAATGGACATAAACACATGCAATCTACTTATTGCCACATATTCTGCTTCATTTAACTCCAGATTGAAAACAGGGAGATTGTAAACAGCAGGAAACGCTCCGGTGTGTGTTATAGACTCTTTACTGTGAAGTTTGAGTCACCGCATCCCTCCGGCAGTGCCGTTTGCTGTGGCAGATATTGTTGTAGAGTCGTGTGTGTTTGTCTCGGCACAGACTGCAGCTGATAAGATAAAGAGAGCGTGTTGATCAGGGTTAAAACAACAGCACTGCTACGAGACAATCAGCATTCCGGCTCGTTAGCGCAGCGAGGAATGCCAGGAATGTTTGTGTTGCTCCCACAAGCCCCGCGGACCAGCGCTGTCGGATTCACACCTGAAGCTCTCCTCGAGCAGCTGATCGTCGTGCTGTCCACGGATCGTGATCGTGTCAGGTTTCTAATGGCTTCTCCATCACGAGTTTGACAAAAAGTGTGTTTCGTCCAGAAGTGCATGAATATTCCTCACATTTAAATACATATATGAGGAAGAAAATAAATGCACGAATTTTCAACAATCAGAATAAATCCGAATTCAGATTCTGTTTATATGAAGACATTTTTCTCCATATAGTGGACTTCACTGGGGTTCAACGGGTTGAAGGTCCAAATGTCAGTTTCAGTGCAGCTTCAAAGAGCTCTACATGATCCCAGACGAGGAATAAGAGTCTCATCTAGAGAAGCCATCAGACATTTTCTAAAAAAATAAACATTATATAGTTTTTAACCACAAATGCTCGTCTTGCACTGCTCTGTGATGCTCCACGCATGACGTAATCATGTTGGAAAGATCACATGTGATGCAGGAGGAAGTACCGATCCAGTGTTTACAAAGACTACGTCAAACAGCCTTTACAAAAAAAGATAAAACAACGATGTCGGACGATTTTGAAGTTGGAGGAGAAAATGAGATGGAGTGTGTGTGTGTGTGTGTGTGTGTGTGTGTGTGTGTGTGTGTGTGTGTGTGTGTGTGTGTGTGTGTGTGTGTGTGTGTGTGTGTGTGTGTGTGTGTGTGTGTGTGTTTCGGGCGCAGAGGTTGAAGCAGATGGTCACAGTCTGCTGAGTTTGTGGCTGCAGGAAGCGAGTGAGTGAAAGCAGAGACGACTGCAGCTCCACACACTAACAAGGGCTGCGTTTCATGCTGTTCTTCAGCAGACGCTCGTCCAGAGAGGAGAGTGTAAGTGATCCTGATTCAGCCCTCCGCTCCATTACGGCTGGTTCTGGGGGGCCGAAGCTTCATGTGAGTCTAAGAGTCTCACGAGTGAATCTGGATCGATCTCTAAAATATTCAGCACCACCAAAACAATCACTCATTTGGACTAATTATGCCTGTTTATTCACTGATATGTAGGATACATTCTCAAACAATTAGACATCATTAACATAAGTGAAAAATTAATATATAAACCATAATGAACATACAGAATGAAAAACATGTGGGGAAGCTCTTCACGGCAACCTGCCAAAATAAAAGCTCAGTTTAACTTTTGACAGAAATATATTACTATTATAATATAGTTTACAACATTATTTTTAAGTTATATCGTACAATTTTTCACCCATGTTCTAATTATATAGTAAACCTTTGTTGTGCAGCACTTTGTTTGCTAAAAATGAAAGGAACTGTGCTAATTAAAAAATACTTTAATGGCTAAAGTTTTTCATGTGACGACCACTATTTCAGATAATAATTTGTATTAAATCATTAAACAGAGAATCCTGAAAAATTAAAACAGACTTTTGGTAAAAAAAATTAATTAATAAATAAATAAAATGAAACATTTTATAGGGCACTATTATTGTTAACATTTTAATAAATTACTAAATTATTAAAGTTTTATAAATTCAATTGATTAGACATCCTTTTTTATTATTAAAATTTAATTAAACCATTTAAAATGGAATTCCGAAAAATTAAATTGGAAAATATGGAACTTGAGAAAAATAAAAAGGAATTTTGGAAAAACAAGAACTGATTTAATTTGCTCAGTTCAAATTTAATTTCACTTTTGATTATTTGGAGATTCAATTCTCCATTCGTCCGACATGTTAATTCACTTCTCGTCACTAAATGAAAAGATGCGATTAGGAAAAATTAGCTGCTGTTTATTCCTGATGGAATGATCTGGAGTCAGGCGGATGATGGTGGAAATATGATGTGCAGCATCTGGAGACGATCAGAAACTGATCTCAGCTCCTCCATCATTATTTTCCCAATAAGACTCTGTGTTTATGCTTTACTGAAACCTGCTTGAACAGAGATTGAGTTTATCCTCCGTTTTTCATCCCGTCACGAGCTCCTTCAGTCAGAAACCACACATTTAAATATGTGACACTGCGGTAATTAAACTCAGCATTTACATTTTTTGCTTTCTTCTTTTCACACACAATTAAGTTTCCTTTTGTAAACGAACTCATGAGCCGCACTGCACTGGCGCTTCCGTAAACTCAGATCTGGGAGTTTTCTGTGGGAAAGTTAGATGTGTTTGTTGAGTGCTTTCACGAACTGCTGTGTTTTTAGCCGGTGATCCTCACGAATACTGCAGGTGTTTGATGTTGTCTGAATGCAGTTCAAGAGCTTCAGACCGAAGCAGCGGCCGCCGTCGACCCTCTGCGAAGCTCCGTCTGTGTTTTATGAGCCGGCTGTTTTGTGCTGCTGTGATTTACTGCGGTATGAATGACTGTGAAACTGTTTACGAGCGCGTGTATGAAGAAACACAGTCTGCAAACACTCAGCGCTGACGGAGAGACGATTCAGTGAACGCATGCGCTCCATCAGCATCTTCTTTGTGAAGAAAATCACTGCGACTTTCCCTTTCCTGAAGTACACGGGTGATGTTAAAATATACAGGTTCACACTTACATATAATCACAGTAAAGGTTATGCGTATTTGTCGTGCTGCCTGAGGGAGGGCTCCGACCAATCAGAGCCAATTTAATGTCATCAAGAAAGCGGAACTAGTGACTGACTTCTGGAAACAAGTCCGTCAGGACGTCGTGAAGCGTCGGTCATCGTTCCGCTATAAAACTAGATCGTGCCAAAATCTTGATGAAATGTTTCATTGTTCTGTCGCTGGACAGCCCTAAAATCCATCCCGTGTCCCACCATCTGGTGTAACTGGAGAACGTGTGTCGTAACAGCGATGGACCTGAGCTCAGGTGACCTGTGACCTCTGACCCCACGCGACTCTGTGATGCACCTGGAACACGGTTTTATGTTTTTGCCTGCAGATAAAGGGCCTGTGAACGAGAGGAAAGTGCTGCATGCCCATTTATTAGCAGACGAATGGAGACGGCCGTCTGTAATCCCAGCATGCTCTGCTGCAGAAGCTCCTCACGACTGCTGGATCTGCGCAGACGGTCCGGCTCCTCATGATGCGCTTGATTTTATTTGAAAATCAGTGGTCAGAATCAGCCTTGTGATCTGAAACAGAATGACTTCCCCTCTGATGATGATGATCAAGCCCCGCCCTACATTTGTTCTTGTTTGAGAAGCCGTTTATTCCATTTCATTCTGACTTTAAAGCGGTGGTTGATTATGATTTCACTTTTTTAACTGTGTAATCCTCATTTTGTCTGCGTGAGATTCTCCAGCTTTGTTGCTGTTGAGCTGTTAAAGCTCCGCCCTCTTCTGGAGCAGCAGCTCATTTGCATTTAAAGGGACACACACAAAAACTGCGTGTTTTTGTTCACACCCAAATAGAGGCAAATTTGACAAGCTATAATAAATGATCTGTGGGGGATTTTGAGCTGAAACTTCATTCTGGAGACACCAGAGACTGATATTACATCTCATTATTATAGGTCCCCTTTAAGGACTTGTGGTGATTTATATGGAGTAGTATCAACTGTAATGTCTTTATTCAGATCTTTTGATGTGTCACGTTGAAGTGCATTGTATGTGCATGATTATACTGCCGATGCAGATCTAAATGTGGTTAAACAAAGTCTTGACACGCAACACGCTGTACATCTGAACGTCAGCGCAGCTGTTTGTTTTCACACCGAGCCCGTTCCCGCTTTCATCTGAAATGATCGGCCTCCGCGTTTGGCTGTGCTTTAGTTGGCAGCGTGAGAGAGACGCGGTGTGTTCGTGCCAGAGATATGCGATCCCACGAGGACTCGAGCGAAGCCGTGCCACCACAAACTCACAAACTCACGCATCTCGCTGGAAATCCAGCACATTCATGAATAGCTGTAAATTCTGTCATCATTCACACTCACCACTTTCCAGAACTTTCCGAACGTCCAGACAAAGGAAGCAGACGGTGCTGTCAAACCCTAACAAAAGAGCCTTAAAAATGTGCTGGGAAGTGTAACGTCTGTTCCTCACATGTGAGTACAGCACACAGCTCAACTGTAAATAACAGCACATGTGTGTAGTGTGAGTAAATAATGCCAGAATGAGGAGTTTGAGTTGAGCTCTTGCTTTATTAATCCGTCTCTGTGTGCTCTTTGTTGAGCGTCTGATCCGTCTCCGTAGAAGCGTTTCACATCCCGCCGTATCTCACTCGGCATCGCAAGACTTCAGATTCCCGCTTTTGTGTGCTGTGGCCTGTTTCCACTGAGTCCAGATCACGGCTGTTGTCCTTCTCCGTCCGTCTGGAGAGATGCAGGCGGTAGATTTCACCCTTTCACCCTCACGATAAACTCCATCCAGTGCGTCGATTCTGATGAATGGTTTCTTTTCTATAGACTCTGGAATCCTCGCTTTCATTATAATTCGGGCATCACGCAGGTTATAGACGAGTGTGGAGCGGATCTGATGTTATCTGTGTATCTGCCCTCATGTGTGAGGAAAAACATCTGCTGTGTGTTCAGATCTGAAGTTTTACAAGGTTTTATTCAAGTTTTTGTGTTTGTTTTTTTATTTATCTGTGGAGCAGGAGATTTTACTGTGCTCTTGCTGTTCTTATGCATCGTCCATTTTATAATATTTATTTGCAGCTCACTGTTTAATATTTCCTGCAGGAGCTGTTTGTGAAGGAACTTAAACAAGGTTCTGCTCAGAGCTCTTTGACTGCGGTTAATGTTTTATCAAGGGGGTTTGGTGCTATGTTTATTACATAATTACTAGGGCTGTCAAGTGATTAAAAATTTTAATCTAATTAATTACATGATGTGCCAATTAATTCATCTAATTGCAAATTAATCGCACATCAAATTTGTCTGAGAAATTACCCCCAGAAGATCATTTAAAGGGGTGGTTTGACTTTTTTTTACTGTGCAATCCTCATTTTGGCTGCGTGAGATTCTCCAGCTTTGTTGTTGTTGAGCTGTTAAAGCTCCGCCCTCTTCTGGAGCAGCAGCTCATTTGCATTTAAAGGGACACACACAAAAACGGCGTGTTTTTGCTCACACCCAAATAGAGGCAAATTTGACAAGCTATAATAAATGATCTGTGGGGGATTTTGAGCTGAAGGATCATGTGACACTGAAGACTGGAGTAATGATGCTGAAAATTCAGCTTTGATCACAGAAATAAATGATATTTTAAAGTATATTAAAATAAAATAAAAAAGATTTCTTTCAAAAACGTGCTACTGTGTTCAGTCGTTGTTTTCGGAGTCTCTGCATCTCCTCCTGGAACTCGCGGCTCTCCAGAGCGTTTTGTTTACAGAATGACAGCAGGTCATTTTTCAGCGAACCGCCGTCGAGTGCCGCTGATCTCTCTGCTTTCAAGCTAAGGATCTTAACTGCCAGTGAACATTCCTCCATGGATACGACTCCAACAAAAATACCACAGTATTGTAAAAATGTGTCGAAGTTGTTTTATTTGTGCATTTAGCCTGTCGCCCACTTATCATCTTGTCTTGAGTCTCCTCAGACGGTTTACAGCGGTTTTTAAGTTGCCTTCAGCAATAACAGGATTTTGATTTTCCTTCACTGAAGGAATCATGAGTTCAGATTTGGACAGAGGTGCAGCAAGTATTAATGAGAGCGCTGAAATAACACTGGGAGATTTTATTTGGCTTCGCTTCTTTGTTGGACTTTATACAGCGTTTACCTCCAGCACCACGACTAATAGGCCAAACTGAAAAAAAAGAGCCAAGACTCGAGCTTCCAACAACAACTAACCATTCATTTCACCTTATTAAACTCACCACTAAAGATCCAGGGTGTGTCCTTGGAAGCTCTTTGTATCGGACATATTTCCGACTTGTGCATTCATGCATGTTTCTAGCGCATTTTTAATGGGAATAACATTAGACATACAGCCTTTTCCAAGGCAGGTAATTCCAGCAATGTGTTCAGATGACTTTATGAGATGTGTGTCTCCAGAACAAGAATATTTCTGGCTGGATCAGTTTCCCTTCACACTGAACTTGTTGCATGATTCAAGTACTCATTTTTAGTTTCATTTGCTCTGAAGTGGCAGTAAATGATTATTTCACCACGTTTCTCTCTGGTCCTGTAGGATTAGCATCTCCTCAGACGTTAGGCTTGTCATTTTGACCTAGTGCTTAGTTTGCTCTGGTATTGTCCAGATCGCAGGTCAGTCAAAGGTTAGTGTAGGAGCCGGTCTGTCCGGGCTGTTAAATATCAAAGCTCAGTCTCTCAGACGCGGGCGAGTCTGTACAATTTCAACATAATTACCACCTTTACTGAGTTTTGGGGTTTGTTAACTGCTGGGATCAGATAATAGTAACAGGCTAATGATAGTAATAGAGTGTTTTATTGATGCATGAAGCGCATGTGAAATTGTACGTCAGTATCCTATTAAATATTAGGAAATTTAAATGTCGCTCGGTTTTGTTCTATTATGAGATTTAAATGTCACTCAGTTTTGTTCAATTACGAAATTTAAATGTCGCTCGGTTTTGTTCAATTACGAAATTTAAATGTCGCTCGGTTTTGTTCTATTATGAGATTTAAATGTCACTCAGTTTTGTTCAATTAAGAAATTTAAATGTCGCTCGGTTTTGTTCTATTATGAGATTTAAATGTCACTCAGTTTTGTTCAATTACGAAATTTAAATGTCGCTCGGTTTTGTTCTGTTACGAAATTTAAATGTCACTCAGTTTTGTTCTGTTACGAGATTTAAATGTCGCTCGGTTTTGTTCTGTTACGAGATTTAAATGTCGGTCAGTTTTGTTCTGTTACGAGATTTAAATGTCACTCAGTTTTGTTCAGTTATGAGATTTAAATGTCGCTCAGTTTGTTCAGTTATGAGATTTAAATGTCACTCGGTTTTGTTGTTATGAGATTTAAATGTCACTCGGTTTTGTTCTGTTACGAGATTTAAATGTCGGTCAGTTTTGTTCTGTTACGAGATTTAAATGTCGGTCAGTTTTGTTCTGTTACGAGATTTAAATGTCACTCAGTTTTGTTCAGTTATGAGATTTAAATGTCACTCGGTTTTGTTCAGTTATGAGATTTAAATGTCACTCGGTTTTGTTGTTATGAGATTTAAATGTCACTCGGTTTTGTTCTGTTATGAGATTTAAATGTCACTCGGTTTTGTTCTGTTATGAGATTTAAATGGCGCTCGGTTTTGTTCTGTTACGAGATTTAAATGTCACTCGGTTTTGTTCTGTAACAAGATTTAAATGTCAGTCAGTTTTGTTCAGTTATGAGATTTAAATGTCACTCGGTTTTGTTCAGTTATGAGATTTAAATGTCACTCGGTTTTGTTGTTATGAGATTTAAATGTCACTCGGTTTTGTTGTTATGAGATTTAAATGTCACTCGGTTTTGTTCAGTTATGAGATTTAAATGTCACTCGGTTTTGTTGTTATGAGATTTAAATGTCACTCGGTTTTGTTGTTATGAGATTTAAATGTCACTCGGTTTTGTTCTGTTATGAGATTTAAATGTCACTCGGTTTTGTTCTGTTACGAGATTTAAATGTCACTCAGTTTTGTTCAGTTATGAGATTTAAATGTCACTCGGTTTTGTTCAGTTATGAGATTTAAATGTCACTCGGTTTTGTTGTTATGAGATTTAAATGTCACTCGGTTTTGTTGTTATGAGATTTAAATGTCACTCGGTTTTGTTCTGTTATGAGATTTAAATGGCGCTCGGTTTTGTTCTGTTACGAGATTTAAATGTCACTCGGTTTTGTTCTGTAACAAGATTTAAATGTCAGTCAGTTTTGTTCCGTTACAAGATTTAAATGTTGCTCGGTTTTGTTCTGTAACAAGATTTAAATGTCACTCAGTTTTGTTCAATTATGAGATTTAAGTGTCGCTCGGTTTTGTTCTGTTACGAGATTTAAATATTTTGTTAACTGCTGGGATCAGATAATAGTTACAGGCTAATGATAGTAATAGAGTGTTTTATTGATGCAAGAAGCCCATGTGTAATCATACGCTCCTTCTTCTTGTTCTTCATTGAGTTTAATTCCAGATGAATCGCTTGTTGTGTTCCTCATTTGTAAGTCACTTTGGATAAAAGCGTCTGCTGAATGAATACATGTAAATGTAAAAGCCTTCCGTGTCTGTGGACAAAGACAAATGACGGCCGTGGTTTAGTAAGTCCATAATCTGCCCATAAGCCGAGGCTAAATATAAGAGGAATGAGACACGAGACGAGTATTAGCTGGAAATGTCCTCTCTGGTTACTGACTCTGAGGTTTCTGCGGGTGAATGAAACGGATCGCTGCTTTATTTCTCTCACAGAAAACAGCAGCATCTGCTTAATATTAATATTAATAATCTGCTTAAATACTAGTTGCACATTACACTGCAAAAAATCATGTTCTTCCTCAGTTCTTCCTCCTCAAATATCTAAACATTCTTAAATCAAGATACATTTACTGGAGAAGAGAAATGACTGAAGATATTAAGTCTTGTGACCGTATTAAGGATTGATAACCGTATTCGCTGCTGTGTGAACGAGGCCTGGTTAAGACCGGTTAATGGTGTCAATCACAGTGTTTAGCAGCAGCGCGAGCGGGTCTGTGTGTTCAGGGAGATTTCCACACACCGCCGCGTTTATTTACCCAGCACGCACCTCTCCGCTCCAGCTCAACGTCTCTAATATAAATATGACGGCGTATGGAAAAGAAGCTCAGTTTAAGACGTGCCATTTGCTCTAATAATTGGAGTGAAGGCTGAAGGACACAGGCGTCTTTCTGGAGGCTCCTGGACTCTGAATGGACGGGTGTCTGTGGAGCGTCGCCAGCTGACAGCATGAATACGCTCAGTATAGCGCCGAGCCCACGGCCCCTTAAGAAAACAAGCGCGCTAAAAGCCTGAGCTCAGGAAGTTTTGAATAAAAGCTTTTAGGTGGTTAGAGGCCTTATCTCAGCCGTCCATCAGCTACACGTGAGACGGACGCCGCTTTCTGCAGATTGACTTTGGCGTTTGCTCAACGGATCAATACAGCCATTCAGGGGTGTGTTTCCCGTACAATGACGAAACTTGCTGCCTAAAGTCACCATGAAATCAAAATAGATGATTCTCGTTTTTTATGAAATATTGCAGTGTTTATTCTAAATGATTTATCATTATTGTGTTCAATTCATGCTCCTCATAATCTTGAATGAGAATATCCTCTTGCAGCATCTCTTCTCTTCTCTGATGACGAGGGCGGGGCAACCTGTCACTCACATGAGATCCACCAATAGCAAACCAGAACCATCCAATCAATTCCCCACGGACAAAATCAAGCCCCGCCCTACATTTGTTCTTGTTTGAGAAGCGTTTCACTCGGATATACAGCACAATAGAGAAGAAAAAACCAGTGCAACTTTAATTTTTTATGCGACTTTAACATCTTAGTCAGTGTTTTCCATTAATGATAAAGTAGGGAAGAACCGTCTCTTCTATAAGACAGTGTTGACTGAGTGAACTCTTGATTCAGTGTGTTCCAGATGCATGATGGGAGATTGTGCGCTTCAGCTGAAGTCAGTGATCTCTAAGATTAAGCCTTTTTAGCCTGTAAGGATTTGGGAAATGTTATTCATGCGTTTATTTTCACTCGATTACACTTCTGAAACTCTGTTATGGTGCTCAAAACTAAATCTTGAACAGATGATCCAGAACACAGAAAATATGACCACAATACTCCCGTTTTAAGATCGCTGCATTGGTTACTGGTTTCTTAAAGAATTAATTTTAAGCTTTTAATGTTTGTTTTTAATTCTTTTTTAATTTATTTAACTGCATTGTACTGACCCTCCATATAATCGCTGACCTGATTCACTTTCATAAGTCAGAGAGGTTATTAGGATATCATATAATATAAATAAACTGGAATTGGAATCTTGTGTACCGTCAAAAACCCAAACCCTCCAGATCAGTGACTGACACTTAATCTGCCAGTGTTTGACATCACAGCATCTGATCACCTGAAACTCTCACAATACACACTCTTCATGTAACGTGACAGCAGGAAATATCAGTACAGTAAAGTCATCTAATATTACAGACTCCTTCCGCACTGCAGGCTGTGTGTGTGTGTGTATGTGTGTGTGTGTGTATGTGTGCGTGTGTGTGTGTGTGCTTTTGTTTATATTACATTGTGGGGACCAAATGTCCCCATGATGTAATATAAACCTGAGTTCACCTACATCGTGGGGACCAGCCAGCGGTCCCCACAATGTAAATGGGTTTATAAATCATATAGAATGAGTTTTTGTGAAAAAGTAAAAGTTTGCACAGTTTCCTGTGAGGGTTAGGTTTAGGGGTAGGGGCAGGGTAGGGGGATAGAATGTACAGTTTGTTCAGTGTAAAATGCATTGAAGTCTATGGAAAGTCCCCACAATTCACAAAAACAAACATGTGTGTGTGTGTGTGTGTGTGTGTGTGTGTGTGTGTGTGTGACAGACTTCAGACACAGAGTTCAGAGACTAAAGGTCAAGTGTTTGTGTTGCAGGACATTTTCTGGGAAACAACACTGTGATAGACGTTCTACGGCGTGAAGGATATGAGGTGGAGCACACACCTGCTGGACAGCCGCTCCACAGGTAACACACACACACACACACTCACTCACTACACACTACACAGACACACACACACTACACTCACACACACACACACAGTGAGCTCATAATGACGGTCCCCCGGGTCTCCGCCGCGGTCAGAATGGGGCTCATTGTGTGAAGGGCTCATGGGTTTCATCACAACATATGCAGAAATATGAAGAGTGTGAGTGTGTTACAGTTAAAGTCAGTGTGCTCTGAATGCAGTGAGCGTCAAATTCGTCTGGAGGAAGTGATGCGTGTTAGAGCCAGTGATTAGTTCTGGTTAGGCGTGTGTTGGTTGCAGGAGGTCAGTTTAACACACATGATCAGCACAAGAAACACACCAGTTCCACAGAGATCTAGTGTTGTGTTGAAAAGAGTCATCTGGCTTCAGTACATGACGTGAATCCTGCTGTTTGACCACAGAAAGTAATGCTGTGATTCAGTTTGTCAACAACACAAAAAAAAAAATCACAGTGTAGAACAAAACATTTAAATCTCGTAACAGAACAAAACCGAGCGACATTTAAATCTCGTAACAACAACAAAACCGAACGACATTTAAATCTCGTAACAACAACAAAACCGAGCGACATTTAAATCTCGTAACAACAACAAAACCGAGCGACATTTAAATCTCGTAACAACAACAAAACCGAACGACATTTAAATCTCGTAACAACAACAAAACCGAGCGACATTTAAATCTCGTAACAACAACAAAACCGAGCGACATTTAAATCTCGTAACAACAACAAAACCGAACGACATTTAAATCTCGTAACAACAACAAAACCGAGCGACATTTAAATCTCGTAACAACAACAAAACCGAGCGACATTTAAATCTCGTAACAACAACAAAACCGAACGACATTTAAATCTCGTAACAGAACAGTAAGGCATTACAGACACAACAGTGACGCTGCTGTGATTCTATGTGTTTTGTGACTTTGGTCCTTTATACTCATGAACTCATGTAAGAACGTATGCGTCTGATTCTAAAGCGTCCGGTTCACTGACCCACAGACTGACACTGTAAGTGTGGTGACGGATTGTTTCTGTGCTGATCATCTTTAGAGCCGCGCTGCTCTTCATCTCATGGGTGGTTATCAGTCGTGATCAGAACTCTTAATTCCTTCATTGTGCTCTTTTCACGTCAGATTAACTCCGTCCATCATCACCAAAACAGCATCCAGACGGAGCCGGTGTGAACGAGTGTCAAACAGAAACAATCCTGTCCTGTTATCAAACCATCATCCAGAATATTCAGGACAACTGGAATGTGTTTCCATCTCTCACACACGCACACACACACACACACACACACACACACACGCAGTGGCTCTGTGAAATGAATGGATTGGCAGATTGAAGGAGACACTGGAAACCCGAGATCTGGAAAGTTCCATTATAAAAATGGCTCCGGCGGTCATTTGCATCGGAGCGTTTGTAATAAATTCCTGCGATGCTTCAACAGTCAATGAGCAGGTCTGTGGAGGTTTGATCAGGAGCAGATGCTGTGAAGAAACCAGCCGTCTGTCGATCGCAACGCCGGACACAGGAACGACATCGACTCTAATCGATGTGTGTTTTTTGATTTCTCTGCAAATGACTGAAGTAGAAACTCAAGTCGAGTCAGCTTTATTTCTACAGCGCTTTATACAGTACAGATCGTTTCAAAGCAGCTTCAGAGTGATAAACAGAATCAATGATGCAAACCTTATCAAATATGAGACTAATTCAGCTCTAAAAACACAATAGAGTCATCATTCAGATCAATCCAGTTCCAGTTTTTCAACAGTACTCCAGCTGAATTCTTGTGAACACAAACCTAGTCAAAAGTCGAGCAGATTCAGCGTGAGTCTCTCAGGTATGATAAAGCGGTTTGTGGTGTGTTGCAGTGGCAGAAGGTCCAGCTGGAGGTCAGGAGAGCCGGCGGACGCAGACGCAGACGCAGCGCTGGAGCCGTTCCTGCACGAGAGCCACGAGCCGCGCCTGCAGGAGGACGAGGAGCTGCTGCTGGCCGACAGCCTGGAGCTGCTGGAGAAGGTGGAGCACAAGCTGAAGAAGAAACGCCGCAACAAGCAGAAGAAGCAGCGGCACCGGCAGTTCAACGACCTCTGGGTGCGGATGGAGGAGAGGTGAGATGAGGTCACGACCCGCACACGAGCACAGGCACACCACCAGAGTTATTTTACTCCCCGTCGTATATTATTATAGGTTTTTTAAAAATGTGTAAAAATAAATAAATATATATATAAAAAAATAAAAAAATGTTTTAGTTACAGTTTTGTCATATTTATTAGGTTTTTTTTAATATATTTTGAATTAGATTTTAATTATTTTTTTTTTTTTTCATTTTAATTTTAAAGTTTTTGTAATTTTTTTGTTTTTTAAATGTGTATATAGCTTTTGGTTCATTTATTTAGTTTATTTTAGAATTAAGTTAAATAAGTTGTAAAATAATTTTTAAAAATATTTAATTTTATTTCAGTTAATATTTCAAATAATGAAAATGTGTTTTTGTCATTTTTATTATTTTTGTTGTAACACTACAGTGAAGTCACATTAGTTCATGCATTAACAATGAGCAATGCGTCTGTTACAGTATTTATTAATTTTGTTAAGGTTAGTTAAAAAAATACAGCTGTTCATTGTTAGTTCATGTCAGCTCAGGTTTATTAAATAATATTAATAACTTTTGTTTCTAATAATGTATTAGTGCATTTCAAAAATAGCATTAAGTTGAATAAATGCTTTAGAAATATTTTTCATTTTTAGTTCACATTAAATAATACAAACAAATGAAACCTTATTGCAAAGTGTTTTTTTTTTTTTTTAAATAGGTCTAGTTTGTATTAAGGTGTAGTTTTAGTTTATTTAGTTTTAAGTGTTTTAGTACCTAGTCTAAAAGAAAATGAGAAATGTTTTTTGGCAACTACTGAAATGACAGTAGATGTTTATTTTATTTCAAGTAATGAAAATGTTTTCTGTGGCTTCAGTTACTGATATTAACGCTGGTCCTGACACGATCACAGGTTAAAACACGTCAGTGCTTCCTCAGGAGTTCTCGTGTTGTGTGCGAACCATGTCTAGATCTGGTCTCGAGTGTCGGCCGGAGTCGAGGTGAGACTCCTGAGAGACGCCGCAGGGCTTCAGCGCGTCTGTCCTGACTCGTCCCGTCCTGCGCCGGCTTCATGCACATCTCTAACATGATTCTTCATCCTGCCGCTCCGGCCGACGCTCCAGACTGATGCACGAGTGAATTCAGACATGTAGCCAATTTATTTCCACATGCAGATCATAATAGAGAATATCAGATTTGCTGGAAACCTCAATCTATGAGCTGTGTGTGTGTGTGTGTGTGTGTGTGTGTGTGTGTGTCTCGTTTCTAACAGATTCATTCTTTAAATCAGATGACATGAGTCTGGAAATTTGAGTTTACTTCAACAGTCGCCCACGTACTTCTGAGTAAAAGCAATATTTCTATAATAAACTGTTTATGAAGTCCCGGTTCAGGTCCAGACGCTCAAAACAAACAGAAGCTCCTGCATATAGACTTCATTTATTTTTACCCGTGGAGGGAAACGGGCCGCTTCAGTCTGACAGAACACGAGCAGAAGCGTCCGCCGCGCGTCTGGACTCCAGCGAGGACACGCGCCAGAGCTCCGTCTGTAGATGTTCAGCCCGTGTTGACACAGATGGAGGACGTGAATGAAATTCTGAAACTCTTTATTTATGTTTCCCGTCCGTCTCATGAAGTCTGACAGACTCTAAACCTCCATTTATTTTCCCTCCTTCACGGAAAAGACAGACATTTAGTCCGGCTTCATATTTCATAAACGTACAGATTTCAGCCGGTCATGTGACTGAAGACTCCAAGATTGTGATGTTTGAGCGAAACCACATGTGACTCGGGATCTGTAGCTCGAGTTCTTCTGATGTTCTCGTTCAGGTCTCGGTTTTGATCTGGAACTGATTCACTTGTCAAATAATAAATTGGATTAATGAACCATTAGAGGATTATGATGATGATGAAGGCACGTGTTTTTGCTCCAATATTTCATGCACTGCAAAATCATGTTCTTCCTCAGTGATTCTGTCTCGTTTTCCAGCACAAATATCTAAACATTCTTAAATCAAGATACATTTACTGGAGAAGAGAAATGACTGAAGATATTAAGACTCGATTAATAAAAAAAATAATTTGCGTAAAACAAAAACAAATAAAAAATAACCTTGATTTCACTTTGAATAAAGTGGATTTTTCTGACCCCATATTTCTTGTTGTAAAGGTGCCGTAGAATCAAAAATTGAATTTACCTTGGCATAGTCGAATAACAAGAGTTCAGTACATGGAAATGACATACAGTGAGTCTCAAACTAGAGCCCTGCGAGGGACTGCTTTCTTCATCCCGCTCCCGCCCGCGCCCGCCGAATTTCTAACCATTACCGCCCGCTCCCGCAACGTATGTGTTACACTCCCGCCCGCTCCCGCAATATGTATGTCCACTCCCGCCCGCACCCGCAAAACTCTGAGAATTTATTCCCGCACAATAATAGAGATGCATTGATTTTGTGTCTTCTCCCGTCCCGCAGGAAAAAAAAACACGTATTTGTATTGATATTATTAAAGAGATTCATGGGGTTGTTTGTTTCGTTTCCCTGGCCTGCATGTAAAAAAAAAAAAAAAAAAAAAGACACACAATACATTCAAATACAATTTCGTTTTTATCAAAAACTTTGCACATAAAAATAGACTGCTTTGCAAAAAAAAAAAAAAAACATAAAATGATAAACTAGGCTACATGAAAAACAGCAGTTTTACAATTATTAGCCAAATGTCGCAGGTATTCTGTTTGAAAAATACAGAATAAAAACATTCAAACTTAGGCAGCCTGCTCAATAACACTGGCATCATCACGCCTCTTGACCTAATTAACAAATGGCAACGAGGGGCTGTGCTCAAAAAACAACAGTAATAAATAACATAAAATAAACAACGTTAACGAATGAATTTAACAAATGAATCACTTTGCAATATTGCTGTGGAGGAAGAGAATGTTGCTGATCGACTGCGGTCCCAATCCCGTGCGTCTCTCTTCCAAGATGCGGCCACAGACACTAAAGGCCCGCTCTGAAGGCGCACTGGATGCGGGGATACTAAAGATGAAACGTGCCAGCTTTGATAGCGCTGGGAAGCGCTCTTTGTTGAACTTCCACCATTGTAAATACCTCGTTTGAGGTTCTTTTCTACATCATCTATTGACATCTTCTCCATCATGTCGCTAGGCAACCTCCCTATCCCGCGGTGTTTTTTTTAGCCGCCCATTCCCGCCCGCAGCAAAATTCAAACCACCCGCTCCCGCGAGATTTGCGTTGGATCCCGCGGGACCCGGCGGGACTCAATCCCAATGCAGCCCTCTATCTCAAACTCCATTGTTTCCTCCTTCTTATATAAATCTCATTTGTTTAAAAGACCTCTGAAGAACAGGCGGATCTCAACATAACACTGACTGTGACGTAACAGGCGGGATCATTAATATGTACGCCCCCAATATTTGCATATGCCAGCTCATGTTCAAGGCATTACACAAGGGCAGCCAGTATTAACGTCTGGATCTGTGCACAGCTGAATCATCAGACTAGGTAAGCAAGCAAGAACAACAGCGAAAAATGGCAGATGGAGCAATAATAACTGACATGATCCATGATATCATGATATTTTACTGATATTTGTGAATTGTCTTTCTAAATGTTTCGTTAGCATGTTGCTAATGTACTGTTAAATGTGGTTAAAGTTACCATCGTTTCTTACTGTATTCACGGAGACGAGAGCCGTCGCTATTTTCATTATTAAACACTTGCAGTCTGTATAATTCATAAACACAACTTCATTCTTTATAAATCTCTCCAACAGTGTGTAATGTTAGCTTTAGCCACGGAGCGCTATCAAACTCATTCAGAATCAAATGTAAACACCCAAATAAATACTATACTCACATGATCCGACGCATGCATGCAGCATACATGACGAACATCTTGTAAAGATCCATTTGAGGGTTATATTAGCTGTGTGAACTTTGTAAATGCACTGTATTATAGTCGAGAGCTCGGGGGGGGCGGGGAGCGCGAGGATTTAAAGGGGCCGCAGCCTGAATCAGTGCATAGTTAATGAGGCCCCAAAATAGGCAGTTAAAAAAATTTATTAAAAACAATCTATGTGGTACTTTGAGCTGAAACTTCACAGACACATTCAGGAGACACCTTAGACTTATATTACATCTTGTGAAAACTGGTTCTAGGGCACCTTTAAGCACAAACTCACTTCATTTTGACACTTTTTTCAGACATTTAAGAATGTTTAGATGTTTGTGCTGGAAAACAGTTTTCGGGAGGACACGTGTCTGTCATGTTTCTGCGGTTCATCAGTTCTCTCACTCCATCATAACTGATCCCTCTCTCTCTCTCTCTCTCTCTCTCTCTCTCTCTCTCACAGTGTGACGGCCGAGGCTCCGCCCCCTCTCGTCCGCATCATCAATGGTTACATCACTGTCCAGACACACCCACAGGAGCATGGCAGAGCCAATCACGACAGGACGTTCTCAGGCTCCTCCTCCTCGTGGACGAGCCCCGCCTTCACGGCGTTTTCTCTGTGCGTTCAGATGATCATCACGCGGCTGCTTTAACAATGATGGATTCTGAACCACTTCCTGCTCATTCTGGACAAACGAAACACTTTGTTTCTTCATTTCCTGAAGAATCACTTCCATGTAAATATCAGATGTATCATAGATGTAATTTAGATTTATTAATAAAGTATTTGTTTACTTATTATATATATATATATATATACATCTATAAATAAGAGTCATTATATTTTTGTGACTAAATCAGCTACTAACAAGATTACTAACGGCCTTAATCATGAAACAACTTAGAAATCACAATCATTTCCTTCAGTTCAGTGAGTTTATATGAGCGGATTTAATATGAATGAAGCCGGTGGTGTTTTTCCTCTTGTACGTCATGTCGATGATTGTTTACATTTTTTGTGTACGACATAGAAATGATTCATTTAATTTATTGAATAGATAGTTTTAGTTGCTGTAAATGTGTTTGTTTGTGGCAGAATGACATGATCGTCTATGATCGTACAAACAATAAACTATTTATCCAGATGGAAGATGAATATAGATGTGGTGCTAAACCAGCTGTCACGGCAGAAGGTCTGGATGTCTGTCGGTCTGATTTACGTCACCTGACGCTCATCGCAGCGTTTACGGCGACACGACTCCGGTGTTCTCGCTGCTCGTGATCCACATCATCTCATTCTGGATGAAGCAGCGGTTCAGGGCCTCCATGTTTGGATCTACAGGTTCTGCTTCAACAATGACTGGCGCCTCGACTCTTTGGACGGGATCTTTTATTATGCTCAGATTTATGATCTTGAACTGGACTCTTTATTGCTGGTTTCCAGTGAAATGTGTGAAAGATGTTTTTGTACATGATCTTTCTCTAGCAAAAAGAGTATCAAACATAGATGTGTCTAATGGATGACAAATACAGACAGGATGCAGTTAGACGAATATTAATGATCAGTTCAATCCTTTACTGTAGGTGTGTGTGTGTGTGTGTGTGTGTGTGTGTGTCTGTGTGTGTGTGGATTGTTCTGATTGGACGGTATTGGTGTTATAAGCACTGCGGTTTGGCGTCTGTCGCTTCAAATGCTTTAAAGCAGGTGAAAAACGCGGGCACGGATTTTGAGCTCGATCTGCTCTCGCTTACAGCTCATAAAGCACTCGCAGGAGGTCCGTGTGATTTTTACATAGTTTTATTTTTACGCTGTGAAACGAACATTAAAACATCAAACGATTGACTGCTGAAAGAGATTCCTGTTGGAGCAAACGCCACATTTACATGACCGACGCCTGCTGATGCTTTTATTGCATGTATGTTATCGGCGCGCTGAGGTCACGTCATGTCACACGTCCACTTTCTGCACTGGTGTTTATTTGTCCTGCGCAATCCCAGAATGCATCAGCTGTCCGTTGGCGTCACATCAAACACAAATCTTCATTACACACCTCAAATAAATACAGAATCGTGAATTTAGTTTCTGAACGTGTTACAGAAGTTCCTGATGGCAGCGTTGATGTGCCGTTATTACCGTCCACTTCATAAGTGATCACATGTTGGCGAGAGTTGTGAGGACCGCAGGCCAAATGGACGTGACTGTTGAATGACGGATCGCACAAGAGCGGCTCTGAAACACATTTTTCCAGTCCTACTGGGAAAGAAAACACACAGAAGGCTGTTTGAGAGCAAACCTGGAGAATCGTGGAGGTCCAGGAGCTCAGAGAAACAGATGATGGCAGTACGGCCTGCCAGAGCGACACCAGTGGCTGTGAACTCTGGTCACTGAATGAAAGACAACTACTTCCTTTCTTCATGAGTGTGTTACAGCAGACTTTTGGATGTTATAGTAGGGCAACTGCTCTAACAAAATCCACATTTTGGGAAGTTTTTACTGTACAAATCTTGTTTTATGGATCCTTGAACTTGGCATATTAGACAATATTCAGAGCAGCCATTTCCGCCATCAGTCTGTTTGAAGGTGCCATCATTTCACTGATATTACTATAAATATATTACTATCAACTGCATTAGACTTTAGTAACATGACAAGAAAACTGATAATAAATGCATAAACAACAGCAGATGTGATTTACACATGACACAAACATTACATTGCCATATGCCATACCATATGAAGTGATCGATGAACCTTTGACATCAGTAACAGAACTTATGGAAAGTGTTTCCTCCTCTCCTGTGAAAGCTGAAAACTGATTTATTTTGCTGTCCTACAATGATATAATTTGTTATCAAGTGAATATTTAAGATTTGGTTGGAATCTTAAAGGAACTGCAAAGATGTTAAACTGAAGCCATTTAGAAAAAAAAAGGCAAATAAATAAATAAAATTATATATATATATATATATATATATATATATATATATATATATATATATATATATATATATATATATATATCTATCTATCTATCTATCTATCTATCTATCTATATATATAAATATATAAATTAATGGAATGATTTTTTTCCTTGTAAAAATCATGTGATGCTGATTGTGTTATTGTGACTCTGATCACATCAAAGAGAACAAATCTGTTTGATCTGTTTGATTTGTTTTCATCTGGACAGACGGAAACATCTGTATGTTCAAACACACGTGTGTGAAGAGAAAACTCAAGAGAAACACACGTCTGTAGCCGCAGGTGCACGAGATGAAAGCAGAAATATGAATAATGCTCACAACATTCAGAGCTTCAGTTCATCTCCATCATGATTCTAAAAGAGTTAAAAGAGGCTGAAATATCTGAAAGTTTTCATTGTAAACTGTGTCTGCCATCATGGGTGGAGTCCTCATTCACACTCGTGTGCTTAAAATTAAAACATTTCATCATATTGTGTAATATTCCTTAAAAAAAAAAATTATAAACTGTATCATTATTGTTATTATTACACTGAAAAGTGCATTTTATCGTACAATACTAATATGTTTGTTCTGGCAGGTTGTTGTGAAGAGCTTGTGTGTGTTTATGATGATAGTTTTCTCAAAAGAAAAGATGAAATGCTGCTGAAGTGAAAATAAATGTTGAAATGGCTGTGTTCGAAATGGCCTCCTATACCATCATTCACTTACTAGCAAGTATAAACCTTATTAAACTATTTAATAATCAATCACAAAGCAATGTATACCTGTGTAATATTACGCTGTAGCCACATTGAACCAGCGGTTTGGAAAATGGATGGATGATTGAGCTGCTGCAGCGCCATCTTCTGGCGAGATGCGGGAATTCATCCGGCACGACCCTCGGAGTGCATTATGGGTATTGTCCAGCAGTTAGACACACGTTATTGCGGTGCATTATGGGATTGAATAAGTGCACTTGATAACGTCCACTATGGTTTTGGACACTACTTCAAATGGCTGTCCCTTTAAATAGTGCCGTTTGAGGGTATGGGGGCGATTTCAGACACAGACACTCCATACTGTGATTTGATGAAGGATTCAGTGTGCAGCCCTACTTTTGATTCATTCATCCAAAATTATGCAAATTCCATGACATTTATGACTGTGTTTGTGGGGGGAGGGGCCTTCTCACTCGACAGAGCATTTTATTGGATGAAATTAGTACACGCCCCTGAGTGCAGGATGAGTCATCAGTATTTTTGGTGTTTTTTTATCCCACAAATGAAAATGTAAATCATATAAATGAACTTTGTTAGCGTTTAACTAGTCCACTAGCATACAGATGTGCTCGAAGATGAAGACGGACTAAAAACATCTCATTTTGATCTAATCAGCGCTGTTGAGACTAGAGAGATGGGATCATTTCTGCAGTAATTCAGCCAGTTAACCCTTCGCTCCTGAAGTTACGCTTGAAGCGAAGGCCAAAGATTTCCCTTCGAAAGAACAGCAGTATGGGAAAGCTCAGCATGACACAGAGAGAATATTCACTGACCCACAGATGAATATTAATACACTTCTGAGAGACTCGAAGAAACGGCTGCTGACTTTCAGATGGAAACTCTTGATCTGGTGTGTCGGGAATGTACCGGAGGCTCGTCATCAGAGGTTTGGGGTTCAGACACACACGACCTCCCGTCTGTCACGTGTTACTGTACTTGTAACAGCAGCTCATGCTTGTAAAACCTAGAAAAACATATCTGAAATATTGCTCACAAGGATAAATGAAGTGTTGTGCGTGAAGAAACACTCGAGCTAAAGCGCTGTCATGTCCGAGTCGACCACATGAAAGAAAACTTCCAGTAATCGGACTGAATCAGTCGAGCCGGACGGACAATCATGTGACCACATCACATGTCTGGACGCTGAGATCCCTGTGAGGATAATGACTGTTTCTGGACAAATAACTGAATAACCCTAAATGCACAACAGCTTTTGTGAATCAAAACCGAATTAAACACAAAACCACAGTAAATCACGCGTATAAATGCCAGACGTCTATTGAATGGGTACAAAAACATGATCACCACCACTGCTTTCTTCACATTTACTCTTCTACTATCAAAGAAATCATTCAAATTTGCAAACTATGATTCATTATGAAAAGCACACGATTATAAATTATAAAGCTTCTTTATTGGCATCGATGGTTCCATGAAGAACCGTGAACATCCATCAAATCTTTCCACTGAAGCTTCTTTAAAGAGGGAAATGATTATGAAAATGTTCGTCACACTAAGAAAACATGGTTCTTTTAAGAACTGATCAGTGAAAGCACAAAATGATTCTCCCATGGCATCACTGCGATTCTTCCAGAAACTTTATTTTTAAGAGTGTATCGTATTTATTCAGTAACTCCAGTGATTTATGATTCCAGCAACAGTCATATATTAATTAATGTCAAAACCAGAAATCAAAACTGGACTGATAAGAAGCACAAACCTGTTCTAACGCGTCAAATCAGCTCTTCCACCTCAGTTCATGCTTTCATGACGTCTCGACTAGATTACTGTAATGCATTATTAGCTGGTTGTCCTGCTTCCTCAATAAACAAGCTACAATTAGTATAAAATGCAGCTGCTGGAGTTCTTACCAGGTCAAGAAAATATGATCATATAACACCAATCTTATCATCTCTACACTGGTTACCCATTAATTTCCGTATCGGTTATAAAGTATTGCTAATGACCTATAAGGCTCTAAATGGTTTAGCTCCTGTGTACTTAACCAATCTTCTATCGCCCTACAATCCTTCACGCTCTTTAAGATCACAAAACTCTGGACTTCTGGTTGTACCTAGGATATCTAAGTCCACTAAAGCCTATTTGGCTCCGAAACTCTGGAATAGCCTTCCTGATAATGTTCGGGGCTCAGACTCGCTCACCCAGTTTAAATCTAGATTAAAGACACATCTCTTTAGCCAAGCGTTCACATAATGCATCTCATAATCCTGTACTTCAGTTATATCAGATCAAACGCTCATGACTATCTTTGCTTGAAATGTTGTGAACAGCAGCTACAGTAATTATTCTCCATATGCTTTTCTGTTTTCTACAGGATGCCCGTCCTGAGAATGAGATTTATCGTGCTTTGAAACGATATTGTGAAAACTGCTACACAAATAAATGTGAAGTTGTGTGTTCAGTGTTGCACATTCATTGAAATACTAAAGCTTTCCTCATATCATCACATTCCTCATTATTGCTGATTTAGGGAAGTCTGTTTCCAGGCATCCAAGAGCACTTGGATCTACTCGAATGGAGGAATCCTGGAATCTCAGAAACTCTGGCCAGCCGTGAGGCGTGAAGTCTCTGCGGGGCCCGGGGCGAACACATCCCTCAGGCCCCTGTAATCAATCAACTGATCAATCAAAGAGCCACTAGAGGCACATCACACTCGCCAAAACACTCAAACGAGCGCATTGAATGTGTTGATCAAACACAGAGAAACAGAGCGCATGTCATCAACCCATACTGGCTAAAAACACATAAATTAAACAACGATACTGACCTATCGTTTAACAAACCAGAAACAGCTCAGCAAATAAACTGAATTAAATCTCACTCACCACTTCTTCTTCAAAGGGAATTCCTCGATTCAGTCCTTCAAATCTTGTTGTTGTGGTCAAACAGTTCGGCGTGTCCATGCATTGATGTCCTCAATCTATTTTCTATAAGCCCCAATTTTGTGAATGACCTCCAGAGCATCTGACACAGAAGATCCTTCATGCAGTTTGCACATTGGGAAGAGCACAGCGGAGCAGCACATTTCAGCGAGGGTCATGGGTCACGGAGCAGCACAACTCAACAAACTGAACAAGTTCATCATGAAGTTCTGTAGGTCTTCAGGGTTCATGCGTGAGACTGCGACAGGCCTCGTTCTTCAGAGGAAGGTTTCTTCGTGTGCGATACACCGTTTATGATCAGGTCGTCAATAATGAGAAGAAACACAAACGGTTCAGTGCCTGTGAGGACACGATCGGGATTCATCTGCGCTCGTTTTTATTTTTATTGCTGTCCTTTATTCTTGCGTAGCAGAATTTCGTTTGGCCATCATCTCCAACTCTCCAAACCGTTGGTGTAAATTTTCTAGAAAAGCCCGATTTCATCAGATCCGGATCTGCTCTCTGGTGTCCACAATTACACAAAATCTGACATGAACTTTCCCATAAGTGTTCATAAGATTCCAGTAACAAGCAATTAGTCTGTCCACACCAGATGACACCAAATCAATCACAAATCACAGCCAATCAGAAGAGCATGTGGGCGGAGTCTCTGCAACCAAATGTGTGCATCAACTAGTAAATATAAAACCATTTTAACATTATTAAAACTGTGTGACTGAAACATTCTTTGTCAGAATACACTTTTGAACGTTCTTGTTTCCTTTAGTTTTATTTTCAAGATCTGAGGTAAATTATCTATTGTTGTTTTCACTATGACTACAGAGATGCTGTAAACTGATATAAAACTCACATCAAATTCTTCTAACATTTAATAAAGCACATAATCAGTACCTGAGATGATCATTGTCAATAAAATACAGACTGTTTCATCATCGCGTTTAAAGGGTTAGTTCACCCAAAAATTAAAATAATGTAATTTATGACAGTGGATTACAGTACAGTGGTTCAATATTAATATTATAAAGCCAAGAGAATATTTTTGGTGCGCCAAAAAAACAAAATAACGACTTATATAGTGATGGCCGATTTCAAAACACTGCTTCAGGAAGCTTCGGAGCGTTATGAATCTTTTGTGTCGAATCATGATTCGGATCGCGTGTCAAACTGCTGAAATCACGTGACTTTGGCGCTCCGAACCGCTGATTTGACACGCTTCATAACGCTCCGAAGCTTCCTGAAGCAGTGTTTTGAAATCGTCCATCACTAAATAAGTCGTTATTTTGTTTTTTTGGTGCACCAAAAATATTCTCGTCACATTATAATATTAATATTGAACCACTGTACTCACATGAACTGATTTAAATATGTTTTTAGTGCATTAATGGATCTTGAGAGAGGAAATGCCATTGTTCAGGCCTCACGGAGCCATCGGATTTCATCAAAAATATCTTAATTTGTGTTCTGAAGACGAACAAAGTTCTTATGGGTGTGGAACGACATAAGGGAGAGTAATTAATGACAGAATTTTCATTTTTGGGTGAACTAACCCTTTAAGTTTGGGCCAACCAATGCGCATGTGCAGCAACCGGAGCTTCTAACGGCTGCAGCGATGACGCGATGACTTTACCAATCGGTGATTGGCTCTTTTCGGAGGCCGCATAATAAGTAAGTCATCGACTATGATCAAAGTCGTAAAGATGAATTGGAATATCTGCAATACAAGAGGTGCCATATGTTCTGTAAAGCCCACACATAACTCAAATGATCTGTGATAACAGAAGACAATATTTTTTTGTCCTGACTAGATGCCTGCCTGCTCTGTCACCGCTGACTATCAAATACACCGCTGAGTTTATATATGACTTTAATAAACTGAACTATCTAGCATCGCTGTCTAGCCAGAG
Source organism: Chanodichthys erythropterus (assembly GCF_024489055.1). Lineage (NCBI taxonomy): Eukaryota > Metazoa > Chordata > Actinopteri > Cypriniformes > Xenocyprididae > Chanodichthys > Chanodichthys erythropterus. The sequence goes on from NC_090233.1 coordinate 54,029,663, forward strand.
GAGAGCAGCGCTAATGGATCTCTCTCGGACCGGACAGACCTGCTGTTGGCAGCGATGATGGAGTTTATAAACGCTCAGAGGACGAGCAGATGTTTGAGCTGTTAGTGAATCCATTCATTTCATTATAGAGTTTGGCTGCAGACGCGTGTTCTTCATATGAATGATCAGCGCTGGCCTGATGTCAGTGCAAGCGTTTTCCCTGTCGAGCCACAATACATCAAACCCCAGCGTCGTCCATGGCATGCATTCATCTATTTTACCCATGCATTTTAAACTCCCTCGCTCCTATCGGACAGAACTGGGCCACAAAGCGATTCATTTCCCACATTCATCCACGCTAACGGAGAGCCTGAAGCCAAGTTCCTCAGAGAACCTACACCTGAATGAACCCTCAACAGACCAACTGACTGAAGATGATGTGATGAAGCGTCCTTCATCCTGGTCAGGAAACACATTACATGACCTCACTTCCTCTAGAATCTAGCGTTCATCGTGTGAAGAGCTGATGGCAGTGGAGGATCACGCACTGGTTCGGTTCGGTTCATTTGAACATCAGCGTGTGACATTTGAGCTTGAACTCCACAGCTCGAGTCCAGAAAGGACCTGCGTCTCTCAGCTGTGTTTTTAATTAAAGCGTCAGCGGGACGAAAGCGAGGCTGAGAGCCAGACAACAGCAGTCGAGGAGATCGTCAATAAGCGCTTTGTGTTGTCGTCAGCTACAGGTCATTTGAAATTAAAATCCCAGCGTTTCATAAATGCACACATTGTGAGGCCAGTTTTCCTGAGGCTGGACTGATCAGAATAATTACTCGGCCACACTTTGAATGACGGCACTAATTTGTGTGGAGTGTTTGTGAAATGACATCAGTTCGGTGTCGGATTAGAGGAGGAAAGTTAAACACGCCTGTGGGCCGAACACGCGTCTGACAGCCCAAACTTAACCCTTTGTCTAATATTTATGTTCTGGCTGCATGAGAACAAACTCCACCGAGCTCGAGTGAATCTGTGCTCAATAATTCGCTCGGAGGAACCTCGAGGCCTCGCTCTTCTCACTGAACGGAAAAACTGCTCTTGTGCTCCACAGAAGAAAGACAAACGATCATTCTGGCTGAACTAACCCTGTTTAAGAGTCTCAGTTTGTAAAGGGTGTATGAATATGACCGGATGTTTTATCAGTAATGATCGTGGAAACCGTGTGAACACCTGACGAGTCTGTGGGAGTTTGAGTTTAATAAACAGAGAAGACAAACTTCATCGAATGTCATGTGAACAGAAATACATCCTGCAGATTCAGAAGATCAGATTATGACCAAGTTCTCTGTTCAAGTTTAACTGTATTGATCTAGAAGAGCGAGTTAATGACTTCAAACAAAAGCCAAGCTGTGATTCGCTGGAGGATCTGGAGATTCTGATTCTCTGACTTCAAACCTTCCATTGACAAACACAGACGAACCCAAAGTTGTTTACGATTTTCAACAATAACAGAGGAAGAACGGTGTGTAGGAGAGCCGGAGATCGTCTTCTCATGCAGGAACACTGATGTTTATCCTGCATTTGTGATGAAAAGAGTTTCAGGAAGTTTGCAGGTCGTATAGCCAAAGGAAAGGTCAAAGGTCATAATTCATTTGAGCTTTACATGTTCCACTGAAGAGACGAAGAACATGAAGAGCAGTGTTAAGTCAATGATCAGAAATGTTTTTTTAATAGTTTTAGTTAATGATAACGGTTTTGCATGACAGCAGCAGATTTAAAAGGGAATGATTTAACTTTTGTAACTTTAGTTAGTGTGTAATGTTGCTGTTTGATCATAAACAACATCTGCAAAGTTACGACACTCAAAGTTCAATGCAAAGGAGATATTTTCTTTTACAGAAACAGCTGGTAGGGAATACGAGCTTCTTCCCAGGTTAGTGACATCACAAACCCTAAAATGTACATAAACCCCGCCCCTGAGAACACACAACAAAGGGGGCGGGGTCACGTTGATCCATGTGCTCCATCAGTGTCGACTCCGGTTTGAACAATGTAAGGCTGAACACTTTCCTCATTTTGGCTGCGTGAGATTCTCCAGCTTTGTTGTTGTTGAGCTGTTAAAGCTCCGCCCTCTTCTGGAGCAGCAGCTCATTTGCATTTAAAGGGACACACACAAAAACGGCGTGTTTTTGCTCACACCCAAATAGAGGCAAATTTGACAAGCGATAATAAATGATCTGTGGGGGATTTTGATCTGAAACTTCACACACACATTCTGGAGACACCAGAGACTGATAATACATCTTGTGAAATAGGTTCCCTTTAAACTAAAACAGAAATCACTGGAGGGGAGAAATGAATATCCCTGTCAAGAGAAGAAAAGTAGATCCACAAAGGCAAAGAACAACTGTGATTTTGAAACATGAATGTTTTATACAAGCTTTATTTACAACTTGAATAACAACTGTACAGTTTTGCAGCGTCGGAAGCACAAGTTCATCAATGGAGACACATTATGAAACGCATCTAATCGGTTCTCGCCATGAACTGCTGAACGTTCCTCCAGCGTCGCACACATACAGTATGTACATATTGTATACAAGCAATATAAAACTTGGCAAATGGAACGAATGTTTGCTACTTCAGATGAAAGTTCTGATAAAATCAATCTCACACAGCAAGATCACGACTGTTTTCCTCGGTTCGAGGCGTTTGTCTGCTCATGGACGGTTGCGAGAGACCTTAAGCGTTTAACCTCTGAACTCAGTCCACAGTGATCAGAAAGCCTCAAACATTCAATCAATCGCCTCTTAAAAACAACACTAGATACTGATCGCAGACACGCGTCCGTCTCGTCCGGCAATCGCTGTGCGTTACGGGAATATTTAGTAACAGCTGATGAAGAAAAGCAGAAGATTTACTGCAGCAGTTTGTAATCATCAAAAGCACTTACTGATTCGGCATCAAATAAATAGAGTTCAACACTACGGGTAACAGACTGGGTTCGGCTCCTCCGTCATTCGCTCTAATGGCTGATGATGCAGTGATGACGATGAAGAGGCTCGTTTGTTCATAAAAACTACAGAAAACACTGAAACAATGATCAAAGCAACTAAACAGACGTGAGGAACTTCATCCGTCTTTAAAGCGTAACAGTCGAAGCTCGCGCTCTTCTGCCCGATGATTGACGCGCGCCGGCCCCGCCCACTTCTGATCGGTGCGCGAGACCAGAGCATTCTGGGACAGCATGGGTTAGTTAGTGTGCAGCGATGGGTTAAACTGCTCAAATCACTGTCAGTCATGCAGCCCCGCCCCCTGATGTCATGCAGCCCCGCCCCCTGCCGCTCATGCTTTAACATCACTGTGAAAGAGAGAGATTGACAGGTGTCAGTCACAGATTCAGCAGCGAGCGTCCGCTGAGCGTCACTGGAGTCGCGGTTCCTCGTCCAACACGCCCGATTCAACATCAGAGTTTTAATTTTTTTTTAATATTTGGCCTGTAAAACTGATGTTCTTCCTCAGTGTTTCTGTCTGTCTGTCACAAACATCTAAACATTCTTAAATCAAGATGCCTTTACTGGAGAAGAGAAATGACTGAAGATATAAAGACTCGATTAATGAAAAATGCATGAAAATGAAGCGGGTTTGTGCTGCTGAGGAACAGCGTCACGTTTCGAAGGACTCGTGTGACGACAGCAGACGCGGCAGACAGCAGCTGTGAGTCTGTATTAAGGCATCGGGAATGAATCAACCAAAACAAACAACAGGAAGCGCCTCTAAATGTCACGACGACCTACACAAGAAACAAACATATGGTGCAACATGTAGCTCTTTCAATGCATAGATAATAAAGAGGACAGCGTAATGTGTAGCAAATAAAAACACTCAAAAGTCTCCTGTGCGTCGATAATAACCCTTAAAATACTGCAAAGCCTCCTTTAAAAAGTGTCCGATGGGAAATTACACGTTTGTTGGGAGTGTGTTGATTAATTAATGCTGATATAATTAAAGCGAGCGGGAGCGTCCAGAGACCCTGATTCATCAGATGGGCAGAGAGGAGGAAGAGGACATTAAGGGGTGGAGTCGGGCATCCTGATTGGCTGTGCTGAGGTCGCCGTGGAGACGCTCTACCTGGCTGCGGTGGGCTGCACGTGGCCCGGATACGACCGTCTGGTGCTGGTGGCCTGTCTCTGCCGGGCCAGGAAGGACTGACCCGAGCCGGTGCTGGCCAACCGATCCTCCGCCGCTTTCTTCTGCAGAGCCATTCCCTGAAACACACGTCATGTGGTTATTTTCCTGCTCATCACTGTGTTGTGTAGAGCTGACGTGACTGATGTGGAGACTAGTGTTCAGCGTTTAAACTTTCATATCCGTCACAGACAAACTCGAGCTGAGCCTGGTGTAACAGCGCCACCTAGTGCATTACATCCATACTGTTGAGCAGTGTGTGTCGGTGTGTGTCGGTGTGTGTCGTGAGCAGTGTGTGTCGTGAGCAGTGTGTGTCGTGAGCAGTGTGTGTCGGTGTGTGTCGGTGTGTGTCCTGAGCAGTGTGTGTCGTGAGCAGTGTGTGTCGGTGTGTGTCGTGTTGATACACACCATGTTGTACCAGGCAGATACAATGAGTTTCTCCTCCTGGTCTCTCTGAGACTTTGTCTTGTCGTACTCCTTCTGCACAGACAAACACAGAACAGTCACATAACAGCGTGTGTGTGTGTGTGTGTGTGTGTGTGTGTGTGTGTGTGTGTGTGTGTGTGTGTGTGTGTGACCTCGAGCGAGTGCAGCATCCTCTCGCGCTCCTGCAGCTGGTTCTTCAGGGCCTGAACTTCAGGAGCAGAACCCTGATTCTGTTTGGGGTCCAGCGTACGGATGACCTGCACACAAACACACAACATCAGCATCACACACACACTTACACACACTCACTCACTCACTCATACACTCACTCACAGATACTCACACACACACACACACTCACACACACACACAGTGTCAGACGTACGCTCTTGGCTTTCTCCAGGTATTTCTTGTATCTCTCCTCCATCTGTTTCATATCTTCATCTTTCTTCTTCAGCGCGTCCTCCAGCTCTTCAATCCTCTGAGCTGAAATGATTCAACACACTCTCGTTTAAACGAACTGCAGCACACACACGTTTACATGTATACACTGCAGAAAATCATGTTCTTCCTCAGTGTTTGTCGTGTTTTTCAGCACAAACATCTAAACATTCTTAAATCAAGATCCGTTTATTTGACGTTGTACATCGAGGACGTTGTCATGTCGCTGGGTAAAGAGTCGTCCGTGTCCTCGTGCGCTCTTACTAGTGCCGAATTCATGCACACGACATACTGATTCAGCACCCAGTGAGCCGATCGAGACGCGCCCCTAACATTGACACATTTTTCATTATTTGAGTCTTAATATCTTCAGTCATTTCTCTTCTCCAGTAAATGCATGTTTGTGTGTTGATCACGAGTCTCACCGCTGGAACTGTGTTTGTTCTCCAGCTCCTCGATCTCTGCGCTCTTCTCCTGAAGCTGGTTACTGGCGTCCCTTAATTTATCTCTAAAGACCAAGAAGAATCACACACTCTATCACTCATGATGAAGTCCGTCACTGTGATAAACACCATCAATATCTGCTGATACTCACAGATGTTCCTGAAGCTTCCTCTTCAATAACACCGTCTGAAGAAGAAGAAGATGATGTTAAAGTAGGTCCAACACAAACTCTCTGTCACGATGCATTAAAGTGAAACACCGCAGCGCCTCCTGCTGGACACACACCGCATTCACACACTGCAGCGCCACGAGCCCTTCACAGTGATCACTACTGAGTGCTGAAGAGAGCCGGACGTCGTTCACACTGCAGTGATCCAGCAGAGGGCGCTGACGAGCTCAAAATCACCAGCAACCAACACCAGACAAACACACAGAGGATAATGTTTCATATAAACACTGTACGAATGTGATCAGATTATAGTTATGAAGCAGCTGACCAGTGGGTTAGTGAGGTCGACTAGTGATTTTATGTGTTATTTGTAGTTTTGAGAGCAATAAACATGAACCAGCGGACTAGTTGTTCAGTCAACCTGCTGTGAAGATTAAACACCTGTAGAGGCTACTATAATAAATATAACTTTACTCTGTATTGGCATAAACCTCATCAGTGTAACTCTTTATGGAAATCAAACTCAAGTGTGGCTGAAAACGCAGTTCAGGACGATTCAAACACCTGATCATCTGAGCAACAGCTTCCAGATCAGCATTCAGTCTCGTGAAGCTCACATTCAACAGAAAAACCCAGCAAGAGCAGTACAAATGATCAAGGGATGGATGGATCGTGCTCAGACGACTCGTCTGGTGGATCCGGCGGCGCGTTCGCTCTGTGACACACGCGTGTGCGAGCTGCGCATGCGATCGAGCGGAGCAAACAGCCGAAAACAATCAATCACAAAGCTGCACAATGCTGGACTGTACTTACAGCAGACTGAGAGAGATTGGATGGACAGACAGAAGAGAGCAGACCTGATTCAACAGACGCCTGTCACACACACACACACACACACACACACACACACACACACACACACACACACACACACACACACACACACACACACACAGGGGATGATCAAATGAAGCAGGCGGTCAGACTAAAGTAACACACACATGTGCTTCTGGTGATGATGATGATGAGGACGATGATGATGGCATCACCCGGCAGGACGACCAATGGCAAGCCTGGATCATGCTACATCATGAGTGACATCACAGTGAAGAGAAAGAGGTTAGTGAAGACACACGGCAGGGCGTTAGTGCGACACACACGCGTGATGGAGCCGTGACACAGTCAGGTGTGTGTTAGACCGGGGTCACTATCGTTAAACTAACAAAAACATTGTTGTTCACTGAAATAAAGCTGAAAGAAAATATATATTTTTTTAAAATTATAAAGTTGAAATAAGTTTAGGTTGAAGAAGTGTTCAGAATCACAAGAATGTCAAATGCAGCAGCTCTGGTTTGACTCTCCAGCGCTTTGATCTCTTTAGGAACCGTTGTGCAGATAAGCCGTGTCTGGTCATGTGGTGTGTGAGGCATGCGTTAGTGAACATGGACGACGCTTTCGGCTCCATCAGACACTCAGATCAGCAGCACGACTAACTCTACTGACGTCACGAAACGCTCGACTCACGTCATCTGCTTTGGATCCGTGTTCCTGAAGAGACTTCTGCAGCTCCTCCACCTGAGACTGACCCTCCAGCAGCCTCTGATTGGCCAGCCTGACACACACACACACACACACACACACACACACACACTTCAGTTCATTCACCTGTGTAACTCTGCTGTGTGTGTGCATGTGTGTGAGAGAGTATATGCGTTTGTGAGTGAGTGTGTGTGTGTGTGTGTGTGTGAGAGTGTCCAATATTTGTATTTTGTTTTTCACAACACACACTATTTCAAAGCAGCTTTACAGAAAATCATGATGTTAATGTTTATAATGTTTTCATGTCTTATTGATCAGATTAGAGCTGAATATAGTTACATTATGAGATTAAATAAACAATTAAGCAGCTGAGATTTGATATATATATCGCTTTAAGTGAGTGAACTGTATTTACAACATTAGATGAGGATCTGTGTGATAATGGACTCTTTTCCCAGACTGTAATAAAATTCAGCAAAGCATTTATATTTTCATTCAAAAATGATTACATTAAATTACAGTAAATAGTCAAGCTGCTGTTTCTAACAGTTATTCTTCATGTTTTTCCTCTTTTGAGAGTCACAGACATGCTAATGTGGATCGTTTTTGCTGTTGGATCAAAAGGAAAGGTAAATTATATTTGTTGTAGTCTCAGTTCAGCACTACAGACATCTAAAGCGGTCACCTGTTCTCGGTCTCCAGCTCGTTCTTCCTGCTGTTGGCGTCCTCCAGTAAACTCTGCAGCAGCGCGATCTGCTCGTTATCAGAGCCCTCCTGAGCCAGCTTCAGCATCTTATTCTCGTGCTGCAGGCGAATCAAACGCTCCCTGACAACCCAAAACACAAACACACGAATCAACAACACATGATGACCATTAACTAAAGCCTGACGAGTGTTTAACGCTGGACACATGAACCAGCCGAACCTCTCAAACACATGAAGACTAAAGTGAAGCACAATAAAGATCCAGTCTGAGAGTCCTTCATATACTGTATTTCACCTACCGAATCTCTGGTGTGATGATTTCTGCAGCCAGCGAATCAGACGGCTCGTTACTGCACAGCGGCACCAAACCTGATGAAACACGAGTGATCAGATCAACCAATTAAATATAAATATAATAAGTATACTCAATTAAATATTATTTTAAAGTCTGAATCACCTGAGGTCAGCTGAGACTCTTGAGCTTTGACACACTTCAGCTCCTCGATGGTCTCCTTCAGAGAGTCTCGCTCCGTCCTCATCCGCTACAGACGCACAAACAACATGAATAAAACTGAGCCGTCTTGAGCTCTTATTTACAGACAGGAGATGAAGATGACACAGACTAGAAGAAGAACAGGATCTGTGCACTAGTGACTAAAATAACAAGAGAAGAGAGCAATGAAAATATATAAAGTTCAGATGCTGTGCTTCAGGAAGCCCCTGCAGATACGCTCGTTCATATCTCATCATTTCTGCAGCCGCTTCCTGTTTCAGCACAGTTAAACCTTAATAACGCGAGCTTCGGTTTGAGCTCCTCATGATTAAATCAAGCTGTCTTCTTACATCTTTCTCTTTCTGAAGCGAGTCGACTTTCTCCTTCACTCGTTTATACTCAAACTCCATCTTGTCGGCTTTCTTGGACTCCTCCGAGAGCTTGTTCTGAAGCTCCACCACCTGAAACACAAGGCAGGCGTCCATTACAGCGGCTCGATGCCATTCGTCAGATCAATATTTCGGCGCATGACAAATACGGTTGGTCTCCTCACACCTGTCTCTTGTAGGTCTCCAGCTGTCCTCGAGCGGCGTTGGCCTTGCGCAGGTCTTCCTCCAGCGTGACGGTGTTCTGCATGTAGCTGGTGTTCTTCTCCTCCAGCAGCTTCACCTGCCGCCTCAGATCGCCCAGATCCTCCAGCTTCTTCTTGTACGCCTCCACCTGCCCCTCCAGCTTGGACACCTTATCAGACGAGTGCCTGAAACACACACACAGGGTTCAGAGTTCATCCTCAGTGCGTGTGCGGCGCGTCTCAGGTCTGCGTCTCACCTCAGCACGTCCATCTCGTCTTTCAGCGACTGCGCCTCCTCTGCCAGAGAGGTCAGCTCCTCATTCTGACCTCTGACCTCCAGCAGCTCCTTCTCCAGCTCCTCACAGCGGATGCGATAATCGTCCTTAGCTGCCTCCAATCTGACACACACACACACACACACACACACACACACACACAACAGATCATTTAAACCATAACAAATGTTTGCAGATCAATATTTCAGAGCATAACAAATATTGCATGGAAGATAAATTAAATATTTTCCAGACAGGAAGCAAAAATAAAACATCAATAAAGTCTCAATACAGCCAGATTATTCTTACATTGGTACTAAAAATACTTTCATAAATCTATAAATACTGTACAACACACTTCTTATTTAAATAATATATCAAATATTATTTTAAATATAAACAATATAGTTTTGTTGTTTTAAATTACAATAATGAGAATGATGAATCTGCCTTATGGAAATGTTCCTTCATTCACAATCATCTTAATCAATGTTTAATCACATACACCATAAAGACAGAGTTCAATCACATGACAGAATCACATGACACACGTGAGGTTCCAGTGTCATACACACCAGGGCGCTGTGAAATCTGCTTTATTTTTAACACAAATTCTGCGTTTTTTCCATTTGAATTGTTCTGGATTCCATTTTTAAAAGGTTTATTCAAATTTTAATAATAACAAAGGATGTATAATCAATTTAAATAATAAAACTTTAACAATTTAATCATTTATTACACTTTTAACAATAATAATGCCCTGTGAAATGTGTTTTATGTGCTGTGCGTTTTCATTTTTCCTGATGCTGTTTTATGATTTAATATGAACTAACGCAAATCAAATCAATGCATAAAACTTTAATATTTTAATTATTCTTTTAAAATGAAATTTGAACAATTCCTTTTATCTTTTGGCTCCACAGCAGAGGTTTAGAGTGTAATGTTTTAATAAAATTAATCATTATTATTATTATTATTATCGCAGAAATCATAGGGCCCTGATGCACTGCAAACATGATGATCTTCCTCAGTGTTTGTCTGGTTTTCCATTTACTGGAGAAGAGAAATGACTGAAGATATGAAGACTTGTTTAATGAACAAGATTATTTTTCTGACTCCATTGGCAGATATTTGTTCTTGTTTTAAGCAAAATCTCACTTCATTTGAATACATTTTTCATTAATCGAGTCTTAATATCTTCAGTCATCTCTCTTCTTCAGTAAATGTATCTTGATTTAAGAATGTTTAGATGTTTTCAAGGAAAACAAGTCAAACATACTAAGGATGAACATCATTGACAGTGCAGATCTACTGACTGATTCACATGTGACTGAGGTCCAGTTTACAGCTGGTATCAAGATGTGTTTTGGCCAATCGGATCACGTGAATGCGGACGACACTTACGATCACTTCCAGAGTCGAACACGCATTCGACCGGATCGTGTTCGTGGTGTAGATGCTCATGTGGCCGCATGTGTTCGAACAGCCACTACTGACACAATAAACATTAAGGGAAGTGGACAAAAGAGCCGGATTATAACAACGGATGTAAACAGGAATGTCTCTCTCTCAACTACTTGTGATCCGATCGACCAAACCGCATCTTAATACCAGGTGTAAACAGGGCCTGAAAGATGACCATGTGACGTTCATTCGGACACAGTGATAATAACGGTGATTTGACTGACACCCCGCTGGATTCATTCAGTGTGTGCGACAGAATTCAACAGTAACGCAGAGAGTCCGTGTCCCTGAGCCCGTGCGTGTGCTTTAATGCAGATCCGCACCCTTCAGACGCCCCGGTGCCCGTCAGATCTCCCAGTGTGCCCAGCGTTACCTCCACTGGGGCAGCTGAGAGGGCAGAGGCAGGCAGTGCCAGCTCAACTGAGACTCGTCCAGAGCGCTCGTCCTGTCATTGAACATTACCACATGATGACCTCACTTCCTCATTCGCTGATAACAGCTGACGCTCAGAGGAATCACGGTTAGGATCATGTGACACTGAAGATGCTGAAAATTCAGCTTTGATCACAGGAATAAATTACACTTTACTATATATTCACATAGAAAACATTTAAACCGTAATAATATTTCACTGTTTTACTGTATTTTTGATTACATTAAGAGGCTTCTGAATTATTCCAAACTTTTGACCGCTGATCATTTCGTTTCTTGACAGCCGCAAATGAATGAATCACATCACTGTGCGGGAGAACTGTTTACAGGGACTATAAAGGGAACGTAATTATTTGCGACTTTAATCGTTTCCGTCGTTTTATCAAAGCTACAGGAGTCTGTGCGTTACACTGATTTAACCCCACGTTTCCTCACCTGAAGGTCTCCTCCTGCAGCTGCTCCAGCTGCGTCTGAAGCTGCAGGTGTCTGCGTCCCGCCGGGCTGTTCAGATCCTCGATGGAGTCCGACTGGTTGAGCCGCTCCATCAGCACCTGGTTCTCCGCCAGCAGACTGCTCTTCTCCTCCTGCAGAGCCGCCACCTTCAGCACAGACAGAGAGAGAGTCACAGACGGCCGGATCAGAGCCGGTGCTGCCGATGTGGAGCTTCTTCTCTCTGAACTTCTACAAACATGTGTGATCTTCTCAACCAGATGTTTGTTACTGAAAACGGGCCTTGAGTCAGTACACTCTTAACTGTCTGTGTGACACTTTATTGCCTTTTCTCTATCACATATTTTACTTTTCATAAATTAGGCATTATTTTAAAGCTCATCCTGTGAAAACAGTTTTGAAATCAGACTGTTACCATAGCAAAGATACTTTAAACATTGGTAACACTTTATTTTAGGGTTCTTTAGTTGCTTATTAGTATGCATATTACTAGAATAGTGGCTGTTTATTAGTACTTAAGCACATATTAATTGTATGACCTTATTCTACATTCTTAATCCTGCCCAATACCTAAACTTAACTACCCTACTAACTATTAATAAGCAGTAAATTAGGAGTTTATTGAGTGAAAAGTCATCAAATTTGGAACACGGCTTTGATTTTAAAGCAAATTTTATGTAAGTTTTTTTCCACCAATAAATAAACTCACACAATAACAAAAATATATTACGCAACTCCGACTTTATTTCACGCAACTCCGACTTTATTTCACGCAACTCCGACTTTATATCCCGCAACTCCGACTTTATATCCCGCAACTCCGACTTTATATCCCGCAACTCCGACTTTATATCCCGCAACTCCGACTTTATATCCCGCAACTCCGACTTTATATCCCGCAACTCCGACTTTATATCCCGCAACTCCGACTTTATATCCCGCAACTCCGACTTTATATCCCGCAACTCCGACTTTATATCCCGCAACTCCGACTTTATATCCCGCAACTCCGACTTTATATCCCGCAACTCCGACTTTATATCCCGCAACTCCGACTTTATATCCCGCAACTCCGACTTTATATCCCGCAACTCCGACTTTATATCCCGCAACTCCGACTTTATATCCCGCAACTCCGACTTTATATCCCGCAACTCCGACTTTATATCCCGCAACTCCGACTTTATATCCCGCAACTCCGACTTTATATCCCGCAACTCCGACTTTATATCCCGCAACTCCGACTTTATATCCCGCAACTCCGACTTTATATCCCGCAACTCCGACTTTATATCCCGCAACTCCGACTTTATATCCCGCAACTCCGACTTTATATCCCGCAACTCCGACTTTATATCCCGCAACTCCGACTTTATATCCCGCAACTCCGACTTTATATCCCGCAACTCCGACTTTATATCCCGCAACTCCGACTTTATATCCCGCAACTCCGACTTTATATCCCGCAACTCCGACTTTATATCCCGCAACTCCGACTTTATATCCCGCAACTCCGACTTTATATCCCGCAACTCCGACTTTATATCCCGCAACTCCGACTTTATATCCCGCAACTCCGACTTTATATCCCGCAACTCCGACTTTATATCCCGCAACTCCGACTTTATATCCCGCAACTCCGACTTTATATCCCGCAACTCCGACTTTATATCCCGCAACTCCGACTTTATATCCCGCAACTCCGACTTTATATCCCGCAACTCCGACTTTATATCCCGCAACTCCGACTTTATATCCCGCAACTCCGACTTTATATCCCGCAACTCCGACTTTATATCCCGCAACTCCGACTTTATATCCCGCAACTCCGACTTTATATCCCGCAACTCCGACTTTATATCCCGCAACTCCGACTTTATATCCCGCAACTCCGACTTTATATCCCGCAACTCCGACTTTATATCCCGCAACTCCGACTTTATATCCCGCAACTCCGACTTTATATCCCGCAACTCCGACTTTATATCCCGCAACTCCGACTTTATATCCCGCAACTCCGACTTTATATCCCGCAACTCCGACTTTATATCTCGCAACTCCGACTTTATATCTCGCAACTCCGACTTTATATCTCGCAACTCCGACTTTATATCTCGCAACTCCGACTTTATTTCACGCAATTAAGAGAAAAAAACAATCAGAATTGTGAGAAGTCGCAATTAACTTTTTTTATTTTTTATTTCATGGCGGAAACAAGTTTCCATAAATTTTAGAGTCCAAATTATTTTGTACAATATAGATTTTGCATGGAATAAAAACATTTAATTCAGTACATTTGCTGTACAGTAATTACAGTACTTTTTTACAATAATCTGCTTGCATTAGCTCAGTATTCACAGCATTCATGAATTAAAATAATTTCAGTTCAGTTCTAAGATCAGATATAAGGGTGACAGTTAACAGGTCAAATACACTTCACTTGCTATCAAAGCATGTTTTCAGTGAAATTATTCTCTAAATGGATCTAATTTTTTAAAGCAGACGTACAGACGTATGCATTAAACTCATGTGTATAATCAATAATAGGCATCATGCGGCACAGGGTGGGGCGAAGCAGCGGTGAACTCTGAACTCTGGGTAGTTTCGCTGCAGGATGGATCTATCATCCATGTGTACAGATATGAAGCGCTACAGTCAGCTGAGGACGGGCTGATTGGATGTGCCGCCCGTGGTGGCGTCTAGAGTTGCCATGGGAACCACAGGGCAGTGTCACATGACTAAGGATCAGCCTATGGGGTGATGGCACTGAACACACACACACACACAGAGAGTTTAACACCCTGCACACTACTCAGGGATGTTTTAAAGCAGACAGCGAATTCAGCAACGAGTGAGAGCAGAAGAAAAGAGACATTTACCCTCTCGTCTAGATCAATACATTCTAACCTCAGTCTATCTCGCTCCTCTTGGACGAGGTACGCCTTTGAAAGCAAGGCAGAGGAGGAGAGGTTACCACATCAACAACACACACCGAACACCTCACACACCTGAAGACTGCACCGTTACATCCACTAAAATATCACAGACATCTACAACATCTGATCAGTTAAACAGGAGAGAATCTGTTGACGATGCATCATTTAGTGAACATCACACTTCTTACATCTACTCAGATGAACCTACAAACTACATGAAGGTGGTGTGAATCGATACAAGCGTCCGGATTAGTGACGTTCAGACGCAGTCGATGAGACGCGCGTCTTTACCTGCATGTCGAGCTCATGGCACCTCTGAGCGATCTCCTCTTTAGTGGCCAGAGCGTCGTTCAGGTCCTCCACCGTCTTCTTCAACTGATCGAGAGAGGAAAAACACTTCAGGCATTTCTAACGGTGGGTTTATCATCAATAACTGAGCTCCAGATCCACCGTACCTGCCGGTCCAGATCCACATACGAGTCGTTTCCTGCGGACACGGGCGTCTCTTTGCTCATGAGCTGCAGACACACGATTAAACATGTTAAAGACACAAACAGCAGCCTGTAACACACACACACACACACACAGAGCACATCCATGACACGCGAGAGATGCTGACCTCTTGGATGGCGGTCATGACCACGTGCTGGACCGACTCCTCCATCATCATGATGGTCTGGATGTATTCTGGAAACAAGATCACAACACAACGTCAAAGAATACTCAAATAAAATGTATCACAGTTTCCACAAAAATATGAAGGAGCAATCTTCCTTCATCCCCTTCAACACTCACTCACTCACACACACACACTCACTCACACACTCACTCACACACTCACTCACACACTCACTCACACACTCACTCACACACTCACTCACACACTCACTCACACACTCACTCACACACTCACTCACACACTCACTCACACACTCACTCACACACTCACTCACACACTCACTCACACACTCACTCACACACTCACTCACACACTCACTCACACACTCACACACACACTCACACACACACTCACACACTCACTCACACACTCACTCACACACTCACTCACACACTCACACACTCACTCACACACTCACTCACACACTCACACACTCACTCACACACTCACTCACACACTCACACACTCACTCACACACTCACACACTCACTCACACACTCACTCACACACACTCACTCACACACTCACACACTCACTCACACACTCACTCACACACTCACACACTCACTCACACACTCACACACTCACACACTCACTCACACACTCACACACTCACTCACACACTCACTCACACACTCACTCACACACTCACACACTCACTCACACACTCACTCACACACTCACTCACACACTCACACACACACTCACACACTCACTCACACACTCACACACTCACTCACACACTCACTCACACACTCACTCACACACTCACTCACACACTCACTCACACACTCACTCACACACTCACTCACACACTCACTCACACACTCACTCACACACTCAACTCACACACTCACTCAAAAACTCACTCACACACTCACTCACACACTCACTCACACACTCACTCACACACTCACTCACACACTCACTCACACACTCACTCACACACTCACTCACACACTCACTCACACACTCACTCACACACTCACTCACACACTCACTCACACACTCACTCACACACTCACTCACACACTCACTCACACACTCACTCACACACTCACTCACACACTCACTCACACACTCACTCACACACTCACTCACACACTCACTCACACACTCACTCACACACTCACTCACACACTCACTCACACACTCACTCACACACTCACTCACACACTCACTCACACACTCACTCACACACTCACTCACACACTCACTCACACACTCACTCACACACTCACTCACACACTCACTCACACACTCACTCACACACTCACTCACACACTCACTCACACACTCACTCACACACTCACTCACACACTCACTCACACACTCACTCACACACTCACTCACACACTCACTCACACACTCACTCACACACTCACACACACACTCACACACACACACACACACACACACTCACACACACACACTCACTCACTCACACACTCACTCACTCACACACTCACTCACACACACTCACTCACACACACTCACTCACTCACACACTCACTCACACACTCACTCACACACTCACTCACACACTCACTCACTCACACACTCACTCACACACTCACTCACACACTCACTCACACACTCACTCACACACACACACACACACACACACTCACTCACACACTCACTCACACACTCACTCACACACTCACTCACTCACTCACTCACTCACTCACTCACACTCACACACTCACTCACACACTCACTCACACACTCACTCACACACTCACTCACACACTCACTCACACACTCACTCACACACTCACTCACACACTCACACACACACTCACTCACACACTCACTCACACACTCACTCACACACTCACTCACACACTCACTCACTCACACACTCACTCACACACACACTCACACACACACTCACACACACACTCACACACACACACACACACACACACACACACACACACACACACACACACACACACACACACACACACACACACACACACACACTCACGCACACACACACACACACACACACACACACACACACACACACACTCACGCACACACACACACACACACTCACACACACACCTTGTTTCTGTTCACAGTTAACAGCACAGCCCAGGATGAGCTGCAGCATTCGGCCCAGTTCAGCTGCATCTGAATGTTCAGCGATGAGACTGACGTCTGGAAGAGTGAAATCATTGATCTGCTGCCCCAAAATCTGCAGAACCACAGACAGACAGATGGAGAGACAGAGAGGTTAGGGGTCAACTCAAGAGAAAAAATAACGCACGTATAACAACATGAACGTGTCACACAGAAAGATGCGTCTCACCTCATGGTTGTAATCCAGAATACCTTTCAATATTTTCTTTAAATTGCTGATCTGAAAAAAAAAGACGACGACATGAAAAAAACGAAAGACCCTGTAAGAAGGGCACACGCGTGTGAAGGAGAGCCGTGAGTACCTTTAACCTCCAGTTGTCTCCAACATCAGCTTTAATACGACTGATCCAAGCGTCAGTGAAATAAATGACATCACTGAGAGAGAGAGAGAGAGAGAGAGAGAGAGAGAGAGAGAGAGAGAGAGAGAGTAACATCATGTTAATGAGGGAGGGTTGATCCACAGATCACAGGGTTCATCATAAACCGTTAGAAATCTGCCAACCACTAGAGATTTTGTAATCGCGGTTACTCTCATGTGACTCTTCATGTCTAGTCAGTTTGAACTCTGAAGCGATTTTAAATCTTTCAAGAGCAGAACTCAGTTCAGCACTCGCTCTGACGGACTGCGCTCAGCGTGGAAGCACTGAACTGGCTTCCCAAACTATCAAATGCACACATTTATGTGTCAAAATGGCCGTGTTGGTGAGTATTGACGTAAACACAGGCCGTTACGAATGTAAACCGTTGCATGTGTATCAGTATATTAGACCTGTTCATTTGGTCTTAAAGTGACAGCAGCCTAATAAACTGCTGCCGTCTGTGTCATTAATGTTCATCAAACTACAAAAGCGTTCGAGAAGCTCACTCACTGCTCTTGACTGAATACTTTAAAGTATTCAAAAATGTTATAGATTTAATAAGCATCAGTGTATATTTAATTCATACAGTGATGATTATATATAGTGTTTTATTTTTATATTTTTAATGTAATCAAATTTTTTGCCATCATAACCTTACTTCTAACAAAATAACTATATAGTGATGCACATGTTGTATCTCGTCATGTGTGTCTCACATTTTCTGCAGGACTTGTGCCATGGCCAGTCCACTGGTCAGCTCGTCTACTGTCGAACATGGCGCCTCCACACCAAACGTCTGGATCTGAACACAACACAATGACAGGATCAGATTAACACCAGGAACCACAACACGAAACTGAACACTACTATACAGTAGGTGAAAAACAGTACACCAACAGAGTCGATGACAAACGAATGCACGATATATTGACCAACACATCGTATCGGCCGACAGACGTTCATTTTTAATGTATGACTGGAGTCACTTCAAACCGTAAAATACAGTTTAGTGCGACATGTACAGCACAAGTCTGTCATATAGACCTTATTTTCCAGAGAAACATGCGCACCGCCATCTTTAGAATATTGTCTTTCGAACTTCCGATTTCGCGGTAGCCCTGTATATTTCTATGGCATCGCTGTTGAAGAATAATTAGCTGATGAAGTGGATTTACGTGTTGTAGAGTTAACAAAAGTCATCATGAGCATTGTAATGTTTAAAGCGGTGCAAATGTCAGTAGAACGGGAGGATTTTAAAATGAGCAGTTCATTCATAAATACATAAGATCGCTGTGGAAATACAAGCCGGAAGCAAAAGACAACGAGCGCAGCGCTGAAAAGGGGCGGGGCTACATAAGGTCTATAAGCTACATAATATTATAATGAGAGCATTGGGACATGGCTTTCAAAGGTCAAACTTTTGTTTTGTAATCAGCTTCTCAAAAATTATATAAAAATTTAGATTTAGATGTATCGCCCAATATATCGGTTATTGGCTTTAAAATATAAAGAATTATTAGCCAAAATTCTCTTTATGGTTCATCCCGAGTGAATATTAAAGACTGCTACTGAACTTCTTGTTTTTTGATTATTAAAATTTAATTAAACAATTAAAATGAAATCCAGAAAACTTAACATGTAAAACAAGGAATTTGAGAAAAAAAAAAAAAAAAAAAAAAAATTTAATAAGGCTCTGAAAATGTAATTTTTTTAAAAAAAAATTGTAGTTAATTTGAATAAATTGTTGTTATATTGTGTAATTTACATGATTTCAATTAGTTAGAGATGCTTTTTGATTATTAAAATTTAAATTTAACCAAGAGTCCAGAAGAATTAAACTCAGGGAAAAGATGAAATCCCTTAAAAAATAAAAAATGGAATTGGAAAGAAAGGAAAGGGATTTCACAGAGCTCTAGACGAGAGACAGCAGAAATCAGACGCTGGGCTTCATCTGTTTATATCCCCGAGCGTCTGTTATTACACGAACTAACGCTGTGATCGCAGACGTCACGTGTGGAGTTGAGAAACTCGAGCTCAAGTGTCATTTCACACACAGGCTCCATTCACTTCTGCTTATGCAATGACACTTTAATCAACTAATCTGCACTAAGATTCAGATTTCTCTGTTCTGCACAGGTTTCCACGCTGGAAAGGGTTTTCTGCTTTTGATAGTTCTGGACGTTTGCAGAACAAACACAGTGAAACTCCACACTCAACACAAAGCGCTATTGTGCTGCCAGATTTCATCACTAACATCACACTAGACTCTGGACTCAGGACAGGAAGTCACACCCACGGCCTTGATCGTCTCAGGAAACAGAGAAGCAGGAAAAACAGCTGAACGACACAGACGCAGATAAAGCCCGGCTCCGATGATGTCGCGGTGACACGTGCTCCCGCAGGTTCAGCCGAAGTGTAAACAGGAAGACGGGCGTGTCAGCTGAGCTCGCGGTGACGTGTCGGCTGTGATGAGCTGCGTGAGGAATGTGTGTTGGGCGTGTGTGAGAGACGCTTCAAAGCCTTCTGGACAGTTAGCTCACTGCAAAGTGAACCTGAATACTGCAAATCTGATCCACACTGACATTATCAATTCGGATTTCATAGTGACTTTCAGGTTTTGTGAATGTAAAACTTCTGAAAAGATCTAAAGATCAAAGATAAATGAGGTTTTTTGTCTCCTAAAGAAAGAATCGACTCTGAACTGCTGAAACGAGTCGTCAGTGATTCAGTCTCACGTCTGTTTGTAACTAATTTGCATAATGCCAGCTCATTGGCTGCCAGTGAACAGCGTCTCTTGGCCCCGCCCTCAATCACTGTAGTTGTGTCTGAGACTGGAAGAGTTTGGTTCGTGTCATTCATGTCGAGAAGACCAAAGCAATACAGTAAAACATTAAATGATTACTGTTCGTATCACTGTGAATCAAGAGCTGAGATTCAGATATGCTAATGAGCGTTTGTTTTCTGACCAATCAGAGCAGAGCAGC